>NC_092039.1:92644343-92795669 GCF_003086295.3 Arachis hypogaea
TTGCTATTGTATCTTCACCTCATGACACTTTACACGTTTCATATTATATCTTCTACGGCATGAGTCTCTAAACCCCATGGTTGGGGGTGAGGAGCTCTACTGTGTCTTGATGAATTAATGCAATTACTAGTGTTTTTCATTCAATCACGCTTGCTTCTATTCTAAGATACCACTTGTTCTTCAACCTGATGAATGTGATGATCCGTGACACTCATCACCATTCTCACCTATGAACGTGTGCCTAAAAACCACCTCCATTCTACCTTCGATTGAGTGTGTATCTCTTGGATTCCTTAATCAGAATCTTCGTGGTATAAGCTAGAATCCATTGGCGGCCATTCTTGAGAATCCGGAAAGTCTAAACCTTGTCTGTGGTATTCCAAGTAGGATTTAGGGATTGAATGGCTGTGACGAGCTTCAAACTCGCAAGTGTTGGGTGTAGTGACAGACGCAAAAGGATCAATGGATCCTATTCCAGCATGATCGAGAACCGACAGATGATTAGCCGTGCGGTGACAACGTGCGTTGAACATTTTCACTGAGAGGACAGGAGGTAGCCATTGACAACGGTGAAACCCAACATATAGCTTGCCATGGAAGGAGCCTTGCGTGCATGAAGAAGAAGACAGTAGGAAAGCAGAGATTCAGAAGATAGAGCATCTCCAAAACCTCAACCTGTTCTCCATTACTGCAAAACAAGTATTTATTTCATGTTCTTTTACTTTTTACAATTAAATTTGAGAATTATTGATATCCTGACTAAGAGTTACAAGATAACCATAGCTTGCTTCAAGCCGACAATCTCCGTGGGATCGACCCTTACTCATGTAAGGTATTACTTGGACGACCCAGTGCACTTGCTGGTTAGTTGTGCGGAATTACAAAAGTGTGATTGTGATTTCGTGCACCATATAGCTTTCATTTACATTCAGCGAATTCCCACTCCCTTTTACATTCTTGCCATTTCTATTTCTGCACTTTATTGCTTTCTTTTATTCTTTTGCCATTTATGTTTCCACCATTTATGATCCTTCACTTACAACTTATTCTGTCTAAGCTTAATTAATTCACCTATTAATTAAAATTGTTCAAATTTACCAATCTCTGTGGATACGATCCCACTCAACTGTGGGTTATTACTTGACGATAATTTTGGTGCGCTTGCCAAAGAGCAGATTCATCAATTTTATTGGGAGGGGAGTGAATCCGAACTCATTAGTACGCGAGAAGGAGCACGTGATGCGAGCATATGCTACGGTCTACGCTCATCGCATACGCAAGCATAAGGTCGCATATGCGAGCCTCTGTTCCTCAGCAACTATGAATTCTGATTTTGATGCATTCCTTCAGCGTTCAAATGTTTTCGCTTGTTTAAAGCTTAATAGGTGGTTTTTAGGTTATGAAGCTTAGTGAGGGCAGTGAGAAAGGTAACTTGTGAAAGAAGTAAAGAGGAAATTTATAATGAATCATAATTGTTGATGATGGTATGAGTTGCTAAGGATGACGGTGGGAGTGTTGTGTATGATATGAGCCGAATGGCTGTATGTGACAGCGGATTATGGCTGGCTGTGGATTGTGTATTATGAGCCGAATGGCAATGTTAATGTTGATTATGGCTGAGTATGAATGCATATATGCTTGTTGATTGATAATGTGATTGCTGCACTTTCACTATCTGAGATACGAGTTTTCCTGGGTGAAAGCAGTGGCTAGGCACCACGTGCTCTAGGTTGAGACTCGATAGTTTGCTGACCCTATGTCGTAAGTGTGGCCGAATACTATGAAAGTTCCGGATGAGCTCGCCCCTGTGGATGAACACCAGTGTGGGTGTTGTATATATATTGATAATTATGATTGTGAATAACTCGAGTTGGGGATGCACGACAGAGAGACAGTCCAATGGTTAACTACCAGGATTTGTCAGGTTGGCTTTATAACCGACAAATGATACTCATCAGCCACTAGGACAGGCATGCTTTATATGCATTTATATGTTTGTTTGGTGTGATTTATTGGAATGCCTAATTGTTTGCATAAATAATTGCTACTTGATTAATTGCTATATTTGTATCCTATTTGTGGTTTTTCCTTGTTTGTAATAATTGTTTTTGTGGCATTTTGGTTCCATTGGTGGTTGGGAGGTTCAGAGGGGTAGGAAAGGAGAGTTTTAGTTATACCGAAAATCCTTAGTTAGTTGCCTATTTTCATTTCCATGGTTTAATTAATTTTGTAAGCTTTAATTATATATATCAAAAGTTCTAGGATTGCCTTCGGCTTTTCCAGGATATTATATGTTATATATGTGGGCACTATTACTATGCTGAGAACCTCCGGTTCTCACCCATGCAGATTTTATGGTTTTTAGATGCAGGACGTGAGGCTCCTCGCTAAAGCATGCTGGAAGCTTCTGATTTAGTGAAGATCCTTAGCTCTCAGGACTTTATTTTGGTTATATGTACTTGCATAGATACTTATATTCTCCATTGTCTACATATACTGTATTAAATCCTGTTAGAGGTTATTTTGGAGAAACGGGTTCTGTAATTCTATCTTTTGGTTTCATTTTGTGTTGATGATATATATATGTATGTATAGTTATGTGTTCGGGCTGGTTACCTTCATGAACTGAGTCTTGAACCTCGTTATCTGTATTTTGGCACTCTTTTGTTTATACATCCGCGTCGGCTTATCTTTTACCCTGATTCACTTGTTTCTATCGCTTCATGAGTGTTGCGCTTTTCAAATTTAATGATTTTTTATTTACCCTTTTTACAAAGGCTCCTAGTTATAAACATTTTTTCCACTACTAAATATACTAAATTTTATTATTAGAGGTCGTAATACCTCGCCACCTCTGTTTTATGACTTAAGCATAAAACTCCGTATGGTAGGGTATTACAACTAATATAATTTATTAGGGTATAAGTTTTTAACTAATTATTATAGATTGAGTAAAGTAAATTTTTTTGATTTAAAGTGTTTTTAAATTTTCAAAAACCTCTCTACATTTTATTTTGTTTCCATTCTTTCTTTATAGTTTCAATTTGCATAAGATATATCCCTGATAGCTTAATGTTAGAACCAATCTGAGAAAATTTGGTTCTTTTCATTTTTAAAATTTTAACTGAATGAAAAACGAAAACAAAAAAAGTGTTTTGTGGTTAGCATTATGTACTCCTTATGTACTCTGACTATAATTAATTACCATTAACATTAAAAAAATAATCTAGGTAACTCAATACCTTTAATTACATATATCTGTTGACTTTAATGCATATTATAATTATAATCTCTTGAAATGTTTTATGTGATTATGTATGTAATTTACACATTATTTCTTTGACTTATGCATCACAATTTTTTTAAATCTATCTCTTTTTTTCTACATAAAATTTAATGATAAACTTAACTAAGCTAATTTAAATAAGAAGACTGGGTTAAAATTAAAGAAAGTGGAAATAATTTTTTTTATGTAAAAAATAAGTTATAAGTAAATATGTCCAGATGTTTATGTAAATTAAAAGTAAATATTAATGTGAGTTGTCTATATTGGATCCAGTTACGTATAACTCAATGGTAAGTTATGATTGGAACATTCTATAATCCACTATTGATATAATCCTACAATAATTTACCGTCTCACTGCAATCAACATATAAATTTATGAATTTGAAAGTAATATATAGATTCAAACCCCTTTACAATTTAAGAGCCATTCTAATTGCAAGGAAAAGATGAATACATAATACCCAAGTCATCATTAAAAAAAGGGACATGTTACTATTAATATGAAAGTAGGTTCGGGAATATGACATATATTCTCATAAGCAATCTTCCCTGTTTATACTAAGGCTAAACTAATACAAATGCTAACAATTAATGACAGCAACAAAGATTGAAACAAAACATGATAAAAAATAAAAATAGACACTACCAGCACACCAAATATAACAAAGAAGATATCAAAGTTGTAAATTAGGCTGGGAAGAAACTTTCGTTGAACTTGTGGATTGATTTCATTTTCACCAAGCTGTCATATTAGATCCACCGAACTGTTTTCCTTGTGTGATTTGTTTCATTGTACTTTGAGAATATGGAAATAAGTGGACTTTATACCATCCATATCCAGCATTGGTAAATGCCTTTCCATGATGTGTAAAAGGTTATCATTAACAAATAATGCAGGTATGTAAGGAACTCCAATACCATTAAACATATAAAGCTTGCTCCAAATAATATCATCATTGATAGCAGCAGCTTGCCAAATGGTAGAGCTATATGACTGATCATCATGATTATTTTGTAGCCAGGCAGAGCTTATCATTTCGGATCAACAGATTATGGCAATGGGCATGGGCTTCAATTGAGAGGAAAAATTTATGGAAAGTAAATGTTAATACAAAGAATGATACAATACATGGAGGGTCAACATCCTCCTCAAGAAGTAAGCAACTTACCCAATAAATAACACCATCAAGGGAAACGTAATCAAGATCCAATCTATCAACGTATGGTGGACATGTCAGTGACACATTCCAATCCCGGACTAAATTTGTAGACATTGTTAATGTCCATGAAGGACTTTCTGGCTTTTCCTTGAATATGTGGACAACGGAATAATTAACAGACCTGGGATAATAAACAAATGAGAAAAAAAGAACAATCATCACAATAATGTTTTCCAAGATCATTCATGATGCTGGACTTTCTAGTTGTTAGGTTCCAAGTAAGTATAAAGGTTCTTTTTCCCACAGAACAATAATGTATACAAAATATACCATTCTGAACACCAATAATGTGAAACCATCCTTCTTGTGTTAACAGAAATGGAAATTGGAATGTAGAGGTTTGACCACTCCATGCATTAATTTTCATCATCCAATCTAGGGGAGTAGCCCACCTAGATGAGAATCCAAAACCTGCTAAGAAGGAGCAACCATTGCTTTTCCATCTTGTTCCCATTTCTGTTATGAACTCATAGTAGTTAAGTTTGTTTCTCCAATAGTGGCATGTTGATCGAACACTTAAAAGCATTCTTGCATCACAACGATAAAATATCCCAAGCATGATCTCGTTAGGAAGGTCTGGCAGGATGACTCTCTTAGGGGGAATGTCACTCATTTTTTGAAACTGAGAAGCAAAGCAAAGACAATGAAAGGAAAGAGTCTATTGATAGTTATAAGTGTTAGTTAGTTGTTTAGTTTTTTAGTATGAAATAGTAGCTCATTTGAGGCCATTTTATAGTGAAGTTTTTTACTATTAAGGTATGAAATAAGGAAAATTAAGTTGACTATTTTCATGCTTGTGAGGACTCAAATTTTGAATAATCATTTTTGGATAAAATAGTAATTTCTCGAAACTAAATAATGATGGCTAATATACCAGGCTTCATATAGCACATACTTCACATTTGTTGGTATCCTCATTTAAGATCAGTCATTTCTTTCTAGTCAATTAAATGAGTAAGTCTAGTTTTAGTTTCAATAATGAAGGCTCATCAACATTTTGATTTGATGGGCGAAATTGTGATCATCAACAATGGCTCCAAAGACTTGGTGCTCTCAAACATGAATCACACTTTGTCACAACTCCGCTCAACTAACCAGCAAGTGTACTGGGTCGTCCAAGTAATACCTTACGTGAGTAAGGGTCGATCCCACAGAGATTGTTGGTATGAAGCAAGCTATGGTCATCTTGTAAATCCCAGTCAGGTGAATTCAACTGTATTAAGAAATTATAGTATACGCGAAGGAATAAAATAGTAAATAGTTACTCATATAATTCAATGGTGGGAATTTCAGACAAGTGTATGGAGGTGCTGTTTTCCTTCTGAATCTCTGCTTTCCTACTGCTTTTATCCAATCTTTGTCATTTCTTTCTATGGCAAGCTGTATGTAGGGCATCACCATTGTTAATGGCTACATCCCATCCTCTTAGTGAAAATGGTCCAAATGCTCTGTCACAGCACGGCTAATCATCTGTCGGTTCTCGATCATGTTGGAATAGAATCCCTTAATTCTTTTGCGTTTGTCATCACGCCCAGCAATCGCAAGTTTGAAGCTCGTCACAGTCATTCAATCCCGGAATCCTACTCGGAATACCACAGACAAGGTTAGACTTTCCGGCTTCCCATCAATGCCGCCATCAATTCTAGCTTATACCACGAAGATTCTGATTAAGGAATCCAAGAGATATGCGCCCGGTCTAAGGTAGAATGAAAGTGGTTGTCAGTCACGCGTTCATAGGTGAGAATGATGATGAGTGTCACGGATCATCACATTCATCATGTTGAAGTGCAACGAATATCTTAGAATAACAACAAGCAGAATTGAATAGAAAATAGTAGTAATTGCATTGAAACTTGAGGTACAGTTGAGCTCCACACCCTTAATCTATGGTGTGTAGAAACTCCACCGTTGAAAATACATAAGTGATAGAGGTTCATGCATGGCCAAATGGCCAGCCCCCAAACATGGTCAAAAGACTGAATAATACAATCCAGGATCCAGGATGAATAATACAAAGGTAAAAAGTTCTATTTATACTAAACTAGCTACTAGGATTTACAGAAGTAAGTAATTGATGCATAAATCCACTTCCGGGGCCCACTTGGTGTGTGCTTGGGCTGAGCTTGATCTATCCACGAGCTGAGGCTTCTTTTGGAGTTGAATGAAAAATTGTAACATGTTTTGGGCGTTCAACTCTGGTTCGTGACGTGTTTCTGGCGTTTGACTCCAGACTGCAGCATGGAACTGGCGTTGAGCATCAGTTTATGTTGTCTAATCACGAATAAAGTATAGATTATTATATATTGATGGAAAGCTCTGGATGTCTACTTTCCAACGCCATTAAGAGCGCGCCATCTGGAGTTCTAGAACTCCAGAAAATCCATTTCAAGTGCAGGGAGGTCAGATTCCAACAGCATCAGCAGTCCTTTGTCAGCCTCCTATAAGAGTTTTGCTCAGGTCCCTCAATTTCAACCAGAAAATACCTGGAATCACAGAAAAACACACAAACTCATAGTAAAGTCTAGAAATGTGAATTTAGCATAAAACTAATGAAAACATCCCTAAAAGTAACTAGATCATACTAAAAATTACCTAAAAATAATGCCAAAAAGCGTATAAATTATCTGCTCATCATGCTTCAAAGGGTTACCATCGAGTGAAATTGTTTATTTGAGTATATTTTACATTATCTATGAATGGATATCCAAATTTTGATTGATTGATGGGGATCATTGTAAAAATTTTAAAGCTAATAAAGTTAAGGGAAGGCTTATATTGACATTAACAAATGAATGCCATAAATGCAGTTAATCGAGTGCAGAGTCTATGTAGCAATGGTATATCTTTAAGCAGCATAATATCTCCCTATTTAAAAATAAAGCTATTTCTTATGTTAGGAAGCACACAGATTTTTCATCTTCCTATTTAAAAACATACAAATTCCTATATTCATGTATTATTTATTACATTTGAGTTAAAATAATCATTTAGAGTTGGAGATAACATATAGTCTAATCTAACGATAAGGACCCTTATTAATTAGTGAAGAGAGTACATAATTTTTATTATAGGTGTGGTTTCTGATGTTATACTTTCTGTATCTCAAAAATGTACACAAAATAAATTTGGTTAACCTTAATTTATTACATGTCATATCTTATTGTTGTATCTAAAGAAAGTAACTGTTTACACGGCTATTTTTTCTATTAGCTAATAATTTCATACTACCTCGTAAAATATTTCCCAATTAACCTCGTATGGAATTCTGAACATGGGACGTTTTTATTCCACAACTCTTTATATAAGATTCTAATACCTAATAAAAACCAAATGCAACTAACAAAATATATTTATCAATGTTCACCGGCCCTTGTTTTGTTAAAATATCATTATATTTATGCGGTTCAAATAGAAAGAAAGCTGATGTGCAAAATAATATGAAGGCACAAACTCGAATTATAGTATAAATACATTACATGTTCAGCTTATAAGACAATAAACTATAAAATAATATCTTAGTTATTGACCATGTAGTTATGCCCAACTTCAATGTTAGTGAACCGCTTAATATAATACCTATAAATATCTTTCCTAAAATTGATCAAAAATTAAGAAAATACCCATAAATTTTATTTTGTTTTAATTTTATCGTTAAAGTTTACGATTTGCATAAAATATGTAACGGCCTAGCCCCGAAGAAACGACGCTTTTTCGGGATCAAACGAAATTTTTACAGAATTTTTAGGAATTTCTATGCATATAAGCACCTCCACTGCACAGGTGCTGCGTCATCAAGCTGCTGAGTCAGCAGCTTGATTGCACAGGACACCTCTCCTAATCTAAGAAGGCACGTCGCGAAGAGTTGTGTTTTTGAGCCACTTCGGGCCCAAATTTCAAAATTCTGATTTCCGTGGTTAGTCTCTATGTGACGAGCCAGTCACGAATTTTGAGAGAAAAATTATATTAATATAATATTCATATATTATTATTTTATTCCGAATATTATATTATTATCTTCTCTACTGTGATTAATGTTGATCTATGTTTAGTAATATAATAACTGAGCTAGAAATCTACCGGTAACGGATAATACCGGCATTCTTAGATGAACTTAGCACTGCTAATGCTTCATCATATATCTTTTATTCTTATGATTATCCAGTTACTAGTGTCATTTACACTAAGTAACTTAATGTTTATCCATTAACATTGTAATTACTTAAGTTTTGATACATCTAGCTTTAGTAATTATCCTTTTCTGAGATATTTTGACAAGTAACTTTTGGATAATCATCATCCAAAAGCCACGGCCTCCCTTGGACAGCTTAACTATCATTTTTGTTCTTGGAAAAGCTTAGAACACCATGAAAGAAAACCATGAAACTTCCACGAACACCTGAGCTTCTTTCTCCGTTCTTTCTCAAACCAGAACCACTATCAAAAATCTAATCTTACCAAATTGTTCACCTCTTCCTCCTCTTCATTTCTATGTCACTTTTCATGGAGTAAATCAAGGTATGAAGGCTGCTCCTCCTCCTTGAAGGTTCGGCCATGGTGGTTCCTTAAGCTAATGATGTTTTTTTCATGTTTTCTCTTAGGATCTCTTATTCAATCACCAAAAGCTCCAAGAAAACGTGATTTCTAGTTACCTTAAGGTGAGGAAAACCTTCTTTTCATCATCATGAAGCTTCAGCCTTCATGGTTGATGTCAGGGCATTTTGGCCAATTTCACTGACCTTTTCTTTACTATTTTTAGGTAGTTTCCTTGCATTTTCTGAGGAAATAAGCTAGTTTTGGGTAGAAAATCATTTACATCCTGATTTAAGCATGCATTGTGCATTTCACACGATTTCATGAGGATTTTGCATGATTTTAATGACAGAATTGATATTGCATCCCCCATGACTTGGATTAGAACTTTGATGCACTGTATTGCTTGATTTTAGGAACAAAGGAAGCAAAGAATGGGAGTAACTTGCAAGGCTAAGGAGAAAAGTGATTGCCAATAACACTCAACACTCAAAAGCCATCAATGCCATGTTAAGGAGTCACGTTAACTAAGTTAACATGAACTCTAACGTGGAGAAGAGAAGTTGAGCCAACGTTAGTGACACTTAACATTGTCACTAACGTTGGCAATTGCTCACAAATGGCCACGTTAAGAGCCACGTTAACCTAGTTAACGTGTCCTCTAACGTTAAAGGGGGAAGAGAAGCCAACGTTAGTAACACTCAACATTGTCACTAACGTTGGCCTAAGATACAAAATACCATGTTAACTCCCATGTTAACTTGGTTGACGTGGGAGCTAACGTAAGAGATGAAAAGTTGTCGACAACGTTAGTGACACTCAACATTGTCACTAACGTTGAAGCAACCACACAACCCCCAAGAGCCACGTTAACTTCCCCGTTAACTTGGTTAACGTGGAAGCTAACGATGAGGAATGAAGGATGGGCCAACGTTAGTGACATTCAACATTGTCACTAACGTTGGGATGGCTAAGAGTGGTCACATTAGAAGCCACGTTAACCTAGTTAACGTGGACTCTAACGTTTGAACTATGGGCACAGTGGAACGTTAGTGACAATGTTGAGTGTCACTAACGTTCTCGAAGGTTGGCAAGAGCCACTTTAGAAGCCACGTTAACTCAGTTAACGTGAGCTTTAATGTGAAGCAAGGGGCACACTGGAATGTTAGTGACAATGTTAAGTGTCACTAACGTTCTCGAAGGTTGGCAAAAGCCACGTTAGAAGCCACGTTAACCTAGTTAACGTGGACTTTAACGTGAAGCTAAGGGGTGCATTGGAACGTTAGTGACAATGTTAATTGTCACTAACGTTCTCGAACTTACACTTTCGCTAAATATTAAACACCCCTGACGTCTTGAGCTAAAGTCTCTACCCACTTCACACTTTCTCTCTGCAAGTAAAGCCAAGCCCAAATGAAGAAAGGAACTGCTTCAAACTCAAGACCCAAAGGCCCAAGACTTGAAGAGCCAACTAGAAGCTGAGAAGAATAGTATATATAGGGGTAGCTTTGAATTGTTTAAAGGACGAACGGAGAGCTAGAAAAGAGAACTACTCTTTGTATTTTACTTTCTTTGATGTATTCTCCATCTTTGATTTTGATTTCTAGAGCTATGAACAACTAAACCCCTTTCATTGGGTTAGGGAGCTCTGTTGTAATTTGATGGATCAATACTAGTTTTCATCATTCTTCTTCTATCTTTCCTCTTGATTTTACTTGAAAGCATTCGATCTTCATCCAATTGGATAGTTATCTTGGAAAGAAAGCTATTCAAACTTGGATCTCTTCGGAACCTTGAAAGAGGAATGAAGAGATCAGCTAGAAATGCTTTCTCATGCTGGACCACATTGGGTGTGGATGGATATGTGGCTATAACCCTCTTAACACTTGATTTGGGAAATGCATGTGGTATAATCAGTGACCATACTTCATCTCTTCTCACGAGCAAT
Organism: Arachis hypogaea; assembly: GCF_003086295.3. Taxonomy (NCBI): domain Eukaryota; kingdom Viridiplantae; phylum Streptophyta; class Magnoliopsida; order Fabales; family Fabaceae; genus Arachis; species Arachis hypogaea. Next base: position 92,655,330 of record NC_092039.1, read on the forward strand.
TGACCAAGGAATTGGCTATTGATCAAGATTTGAGAGATTGAACCACAAGAAATTGTTGTTCAATCACTTAAGATTGCCAAGGAGATCAATGAGTGCATTGATTGAGGAAGAGATGAGAATGAAATTGATCCGGAGAATGCAACATCTCCTAAGCCCAATGAACTCCCCATTTCTGATCTTACCCATTCTCTTTAATTTCTGCAATTTACTTTTATGAGCAACTCCCCATTCCCAATTACAATTCTGCAATTTACTTTCAGTCATTTACTTTACCGCCATTTTATTTTCTGCAAGTATCAACTCTATTCATGGATTCGCTCAACTAGAACATTCCTCTAATTAAAGTTGCTTGATCAATCAATCCCTGTGGGATTTGACCTCACTCTATTGTGAGTTTTTACTTGACGACAAATTCGGTACCCTTGCCGAATGGATATTTGTTGAGAGACAAATTTTCCTCCGATCAAGTTTATGGCGCCGTTGCCGGGGATTGATTGTGCATCGACAATGATTACATTAGAGGATCACTAGATTGAGCATTTTTGTTTTGTTTGATTTAATTTTCTGTTTGAGTAATTTACTTTCTGTCTTAGTTAATTACTCCCCTCCCCTGTTTCTTAGTTTTTCTTTGTTATTTACAATTCAGTTCACTAACCCCACTAACTGTTTGATATAATGCATCACTGACACTAACAGTAATCCTAACAAAATACTCTCTACATTTCTTTTCTTTGCTTGTACTCTGTTGGTTGTATGACAGGGAGAAGAGGCGGGGCTTCAACTACCTTTGATTCTAAACTTGAGAGAACCTTCTTGAGATTAAGAAGGGAGGCAAAAGAAAAACGTGTGGTTGGTGCTAAAAAAGAGGAGGAACACTTTGAAGAATACTTTGAAACAACCATGGAAGACCATCGTGAGGAAGAGGTTCACAACCATGGTGGAGGAGGTAGAGCAAATCCTGGTGGGGAGGATAGAAGAGTCTTGGGCTCTTATATCAACCCAAACCCAGGGAACTGCGGAAGTAGCATCCAAAAACCAACCATCCATGCCAACAATTTCGAGCTAAAACCTCAGCTCATCACTCTTGTGCAGAATAATTGCTCATTTGGAGGAGGAGCTCAAGAAGATCCGAATCAACACTTGACCATCTTCTTGAGGATTTGTGACACATTGAAGTCCAATGGAGTCAACCAGGATGTCTATAGGCTGCTCTTGTTCCCTTTTTCACTCAGGGACAAGGCATTCAAATGGCTCGAATCCTTCCCAAAAGAAAGCCTGACAACTTGGGAGGAGGTAGTGAATAAGTTTTTGGCAAGGTTTTACCCCCGCAAAGGATCAATAGGCTGAGAACTAAAGTACAGACGTTCAGACAGCAAGATGGGGAGACACTTTATGAAGCTTGGGAAAGGTTCAAAGACCTAACAAGAAGGTGTCCACCAAATATGTTTAATGAATGGGTGCAGCTGCACATCTTCTATGAAGGACTGTCATATGAATCAAAGAAAGCCGTAGACCACTCATCTGGAGGTTCTTTGAACAAGAAGAAGACCATTGAGGAAGCCATAGATGTCATTGAAACTGTAGCTGAGAATGACTACTTTTATGCTTCCGAAAGAGGGAACACTAGAAGGGTAATGGAGCTAAACAATGTAGATGCTCTGCTAGCTCAGAACAAGCTCATTACCAAGCAGTTAGCTGACCTCACCAAGAAGATGGAGAAAAACCAAGTGGCAGCAATCACCACCTCGTCAACAACCGAAGAAGAAGTTGAAGAAAAGGACCTTGAGCAAGCCAACTACATTGGGAATTCACCTAGACAGAACCATGATCCATACTCCAAGACATACAACTCTGGATGGAGGAACCACCCAAGCATTGGGTGGGGGAATCAGCAAGAGCAAAGCCAAGACCAGAGACGTTACAACCCCAACAATAATGCAGCTCATCAACAATTCACACAGAGGACATATCAACACCCCCACATCAACACATCTCATTCATCTACCCCTAATCCCAACCTACCATCATTTGATGACAGAATCTCAAAGATAGAAACCCTCCTTGAAAGCATATGCAAGGACATTGAAGACAATAAGGTGTTCAAAGAGGAGGTGCGAGCCAGTATGAAGAATCAGGGAGAAGCAATCAAGAAGCTGGAATTCCAAGTGGGATATTTATCTGAGAAGATTCCCAGACCCACTAATAGCTTCCCAAGTGACACGGAGAAGAATCTGAGAGGTGAAACGAAGAAAGTAAGATGGGAGGATCGCAACATGGTCACTACAAATGATAAGGAGACTGAAGACAAGCCAAGCAATCTGACAGAACAACCTAGAGATACCTTAGTAGAGAAGGAGAAGAAAGACCATCAAGGACCAGAAATCTCACAACAGGAGCTGCTGAGACTATATGCACCATTTCCCCAACTACTTAAGGGTGATGTGGGAAAGAGAATATACTCAAGGTTCTTGGACTTGTTTGCATCCTTGAATGTGAACATACCATTCATCAAGGCCATTCAGCAAATGCCAGCATTCATCAAATATATGAAGGAACTTCTTCCCAGGAAGAGTTCACTCAAGGGAGGCCAAACTATAGTGATGAACAAAGAATGTAGTGCTCTGATTCAACCTGAGCTACCTACAAAAAGAAGAGACCCAGGGAGCTTTCACATCCCTTGTGCCATAGGGGAGACACTTTTTGAGAGAGCACTTTGTGATTTAGGAGCAAGCATCAACTTAATGCCCCTATCCCTGGTGAAAAGGATGCTGATCAATGAGATACTACCCACAGATGTAGTCATAAGGTTGGCCGACAAGACTCAAAAGAAAGCAATAGGAGTGGTGGAAAATATGTTGCTCAAAGTTGGAAAATACTTTCTCCCAACAGACTTTGTCATCCTGGACATGGAAGAGAGTCACGTGCACCTAATCATACTGGGTAGACCATTTCTCGCTACTCATAGATGTGGAGAAAGGGGAACTAATACTGAGAATCCATGATGAGCAACTCAGCTTTAATGTCTTCAAAGAAGAAGACCAAGAGTACAAGGAATCAAGCAAACATCATGATGAGTTGTTAAAGGAAGAAGCAAGCACTGAAGCACAGCCAGCTCATCCTGAGATTCACTGGGTTGATGGACAAGGCAAACAGCAAGTGCCACAGGTCAAGGAAAAATTGGAAGAACCTAAGCCACCAGAGGCATGTGAGGACATCAACAAAAGCTCATCAAAAAAGGAGGTCACCAAGAATAAGAAAACAACACCAGGGGCAAAGAAGAAGGCACCAAGGGGGTGGCGGAACAAGAAGATCCCTACGGAAGATTTCTCTCCAGGGGATAAAGTGATCTCAGCCTACTTCACAGATATCCCCCCCTAATCTCCCTACTGTGCCATCTCAGTTACCTAAGGTTTTCACCATCAACAGAGTTCTCTCCTTGGAGCATGTAGAGATAATTGATCCAACCAATGGATATAAGTCCACTGTCAGAGGAGAAGACTTCAAGCACCACCAACCTCCTTGATGAAAGCAAAATGTCAAGCTAGTGACGCTAAAGAAGCACCTCATGGGAGGCAACCCATGTTTTATATGCATTGAGAAAATAGTGAATAAATCAATATTCATGAATTCTAACCGAAACTTGACAAACACATGTGAAATTCTTGATATGCAGAATATAGTGAAGAGCAAGTTTGGTGTTCAAGGCATTATTCTAAAGGCTTTGAACACAACTTTTCATCACAGTGCTCAAAACTAAGTTTGGTGTCACCTTATGGTGCCACCAATGTGCATATAAGGATACACAGTTAGTTAGTTAGTCGGAGTTCATGAATAAACAAAAAAAAAACCTTTTTCTTGCTTTTATTATGCTAACCGTAGAATTCAATTTGGTTCAGACATTCTTTTTTACTTTTCTCATTTTATTTTATAGGGAAAAGGAGAGGAGCATTGAAGGTGATTGATTGGGCAATCAAATGTGGAAGGTTTGGCCATTTCATGATGAGGAGCCACACACGTGTTTCAAGAGGGATTGCATTGGAAAATGTTGCCATGCAACATTGAAGAGAGAAGACCCTTGAAGACCGAGCAATCTCCATCGTAAAGTGGTGATCCTTGTCCCTTATCCTTGCACTACTCCAACCGTCCATCAAGCAACAACTCCAACAATCCACACCCTCCATTCACTTACAACCTCCCTATATAAGTTACCCTTGTTCCGTACCCATCCTTAACTTTCCTCACACACTCTTCATACATATCCATTTCAAAACGCAGCACTTCTTACCTCATTACAAACGTTTCTCCTCACTCTCTTTATTGCCACCTTACCACCTTCACATAATAACTATCATTCATGGCATCTTCAAGTGCCAAGAGAAGGAAGGGAAATGAACCCATGGAGGAACACCCATATGATGAGAAGAGGTTTAGAAGCTTGCATCATGCATTGGAATACGAGTGGATGGTTGATAAAGAAATCATCTATGAGTTGGGATTTCAAGTTAAGAAGAGTGAGTGCCCAGAGATCGCAGAAAAGGTTGAAAGGAGAAGATGGGAGCTCCTCACTGACCCAGTCACTAAGGTGAATGCAAACTTCATAAGAGAATTTTATGCAAATGCAGTCCGGTATGATAAGAAAGAGAGTCATATACAAGCTTTGTGAGAGGAAAGATGGTGGATTTTGGTCCCATGAGTGTAATAAGGGCATTGAAGCTACGGTCTATACCGTTTGAAGAAGAAAGTTATCACTCAAGGATGGACAACAACCCCAATTATGACCAGCTCTTGCGAGACCTTTGTGTACCCGGAACTGACTGGGAAAGGGGCGCGGGAAATAAGCCAAAATTCATCAAGAGAACAGATCTCACTCCTGAAGCCAAGGGGTGGTTTGAGCTAGTGAGGAGATCTATCCTCCCAGCTGCCAACAACTCGGAGGTGAATCTAGAGAGAGCAACAATGGTGCATTGCATACTCAAAGGAAGAGAAATCAAGGTTCATGAAATCATAGCTCAAGGCATTAGAAAGATGGCAGAGAAAAGTGACGCAAGAGGAACGTTAGGTTACCCCAGTACTATTTACCGAATATGCAAGAAAGCTGGGGTGGAGTTTGAAGATGAGAATCCTGTATGGATAAAGAAAGGCATTCCAATAACTGTCCGAAGGATGAATGCTGCAACATCCCCCGTACCTCAAAAGAAGCAAAGAAAGAGTACGGGCCTTCAAGTAGTGGAAGGACAAGCCCTAAAGGGGCAAGCACCACAGACCTTGGACATGCACCAACTACAGGAAGCCATTAATGGCTTGTCTAGACAGTATTTGGAAGGCCAAGGAGCACAGAAAGAGCTGCAACTACAGATGATGGAATAGCAACAAAGTCAATGGCAACAATAGGGAGAAACATTCAACAGGATGGAACAAAGGCAAAATGAGCAACAAGAGTCCATCCAGAGGCTAATCAACATCCAAGCACATCAAGGTGCACACATACATGAGATGCATCAAAGACAAATATAACACACAAAACTACTGGACGAGCAAAGGGCATTTGCAGAAGGAGTTTACATGAGCGAGTCAGGGCATCACATAAACACTCAAGCCAGGCTCGGGTACCTAGTAGGACAGCTGCCTATATTACACCCAGGAATCGCAAGGTATGAAGAAATGAAGGATGAATTAGCACGAGAAGAGAGAAAAAGGGTGGAAGAGAGTCATGAATCAGTGAGGAAGGCGCTTGCAGATTGGAAGCAAGCGAGATTAGCAAGGCTGCAAGGAAGTGCAAGAGGACACAAGGAGGACCAGCAAGGAAAAGAGCAATGACAGCCACAAAAGTAAAAGGTGGTGGAGTTCCTTCTTTACTCCATCTTTTCTCTATTCTTGAATAAGGAAGATCTTGTATGAAATAGAACATGCTTCCATATTAGCTTAAGCACTTTTCAATTTTGTCTTTTAAGCTTTTGATTGAAAATGGTTTATGATTCTGGTTAGAGTGTCATTGCCTCTTTCATTTACTTATTTGTATGTTTGTTCCCTTAGAATCAAATGAAAAAGAGAATGAGTGTTTATAAAAGACCAGAGTGGAGCCCATAATGTGGAAGTGTATTCATGAATCTTTGGGGGGTAATCATAAGTTAGCTAAGTTGGTTCAACCACAAGGTTAGGATGACAACTATCTATCCTGAATACTTTACTTTTGATATACCCATGAGACTAAGATAACAACAAGATCCTAATAAGAGAAAAGGGAAAGAACAATGGAAGTGAAAAACAAAAGACAAAGAATAAGCTATAAGGCTAGGCACCAATGGTTTACCCTAAGACATGTGTCTGTGGTGCTCCTGTGTAGGGGATCTACTTGGATGAATAAGCTCTTAGGGGTGCTTTATCACTTGGTAACTTGGGTTAACTAACCTGGGATTATCAGCTGAAAATCCACTATCAAGAGTAACCCTCACTACAGAACACTTAGTAACCCAAAGAGGTGCTGGACACCAAGGTCTCAAGAAAAGAAAATAAATAAACTATATGCCTGTGGTGTGTATGTATGGGGGAGAGCCTTGAGCAAGTAAGTCCTTAGGGGTGCTTCAACACCTAGCACCTTGAACCAACTGGTTCGGGAGTGTTGGCTGAAAGCTTATTTTAAAGAGTTTCCCCCTTACAGAGCACTTAGCCTGAAGAACAAAAATAAGCCCTGAAATGATAATAAAAGGATCAATGAATAAAAGTCTCATGGGATATAACAAAGTGAGTATTTTAGGAGATGATAAAGGTCTGAAAGCCAGCAGTGGAATGAACCTAAGTTGCTATGCATGAAACCACCATAAAATCAGTAATATGACTTCCACAAGAATGACTCATTTCTCTGGAGATTACATTCATCATTCTCTTGTTCCAGTACTTGCTTAGGGACAAGCAAGCTTTAAGTTTGGTGTTGTGATGCCAGGGCATTTTGGCCAGTTTCACTGACATTTTCTTTATTGTTTTTAGGTAGTTTCCTTGCATTTTCTGAGGAAATAAGCTAGTTTTGGGTAGAAAATCATTTACATCCTGATTTAAGCATGCATTGTGCATTTTACACGATTTCATGAGGATTTTGCATGATTTTAATGACAGAATTGATATTGCATCCCCCATGACTTGGATTAGAACTTTGATGCACTGTATTGCTTGATTTCAGGAACAAAGGAAGCAAAGAATGGGAGTAACTTACAAGGCTAAGGAGAAAAGTGATTGCCAATAACACTCAAAAGCCATCAATGCCACGTTAAGGAGTCACGTTAACTAAGTTAACGTGAACTCTAACGTGGAGAAGAGAAGTTGAGCCAACGTTAGTGACACTTAACATTGTCACTAACGTTGGCAATTGCTCACAAATGGCCACGTTAAGAGCCACGTTAACCTAGTTAACGTGGCCTCTAACGTTAAAGGGGTAAGAGAAGCCAACGTTAGTGACACTCAACATTGTCAGTAACGTTGGCCTAAGATGCAAAGTACCACATTAACTCCCACGTTAACTTGGTTAACGTGGGAGCTAACGTAAGAGATGAAGAGTTGTCGACAACGTTAGTGACACTCAACATTGTCACTAACGTTGAAGCAACCACACAACCCCCAAGAGCCACATTAACTTCCCCGTTAACTTGGTTAACGTGGAAGCTAACGATGAGGAATGAAGGATGGGCCAACGTTAGTGACATTCAACATTGTCACTAATGTTGGGATGGCTAAGAGTGGCCATGTTAGAAGCCACGTTAACCTAGTTAACGTGGACTCTAACGTGTGAACTATGGGCACAGTGGAACGTTAGTGACAATGTTGAGTGTCACTAACGTTCTCGAAGGTTGGCAAGAGCCACGTTAACTCAGTTAACGTGAGCTTTAACGTGAAGCAAGGGGCACACTGGAACGTTAGTGACAATGTTAAGTGTCACTAACGTTCTCAAAGGTTGGCAAAAGCCACGTTAGAAGCCACGTTAACCTAGTTAACGTGGACTTTAACGTGAAGCTAAGGGGTGCATTGGAACGTTAGTGACAATGTAACGTTCTCGAACTTACACTTTCGCTAAATATTAAACACCCATGACGTCTTGAGCTAAAGTCTCTACCCACTTCACACTTTCTCTCTGCAAGTAAAGCCAAGCCCAAATGAAGAAAGGAACTACTTCAAACTTAAGACCCAAAGGCCCAAGACTTGAAGAGCCAACTAGAAGCTGAGAAGAATAGTATATATAGGGGTAGCTTTGAATTGTTTAAAGGACAAACGGAGAGCTAGAAAAGAGAACTACTCTTTGTATTTTACTTTCTCTGATGTATTCTCCATCTTTGATTTTGATTTCTAGAGCTATGAACAACTAAACCCCTTTCATTGGGTTAGGGAGCTCTGTTGTAATTTGATGGATCAATACTAGTTTTCATAATTCTTCTTCTATCTTTCCTCTTGATTTTACTTGAAAGCTTTCGATCTTCATCCAATTGGATAGTTATCTTGGAAAAGAAGCTTTTCAAACTTGGATCTCTTCGGAACCTTGAAAGAGGAATGAAGAGATCAGCTAGAAATGCTTTCTCATGCTGGACCACATTGGGTGTGGATGGATATGTGGCTATAACCCTCTTAACACTTGATTTGGGAAATGCATGTGGTATAATCAGTGACCATACTTCATCTCTTCTCACGAGCAATTGACCAAGGAATTGGCTATTGATCAAGATTTGAGAGATTGAACCACAAGAAATTGTTGTTCAATCACTTAAGATTGCCAATGAGATCAATGAGTGCATTGATTAAGGAAGAGATGAGAATGAAATTGATCCGGAGAATGCAACATCTCCTGAGCCCAATGAACTCCCCATTTCTGATCTTACCCATTCTCTTTAATTTTTGCAATTTACTTTTATGAGCAACTCCCCATTCCCAATTATAATTCTGCAATTTACTTTCAGTCATTCACTTTACTACCATTTTATTTTCTGCAAGTATCAACTCTATTCATGGATTTGCTCAACTAGAACATTCCTCTAATTAAAGTTGCTTGATCAATCAATCCCTGTGGGATTCGACCTCACTCTATTGTGAGTTTTTACTTGACGACAAATTCGGTACACTTGCCGAATGGAGATTTGTTGAGAGACAAATTTTCCTCCGATCAATGGTTCATAATATTCTAAAGTTGTTGTTGATGTTAAAATAGGCGTAAAAGTGCTTCTGGAAGCTTGTTTTTGGTGCAATCTTGGACAGCAGCAAAGGAGGTAAGGTTTGGTAAATTAATCAATAATTGGCTGTGTTCTTGAAGTGTTAAATCAGATCTTGTTGCTTGAGGTTTGATTTTGGGTGTTTGTGTGATGGTTTGATCATGAAATCTCGTTGTTTAATGCTTGAAAATCATGTTTATGATGGTTTTGAAGTGGTTGTTGGTGCTGCTGGAAAACGTGACATTCCAGCCATAAAAATCATGATTTTTGATGCTTATTTGATGTGCATTTAATGGCTGAAAAGTTTCTCTTTGGTTTGATAAAAATCGGGTTCAAATCGGTTTCCGAAAAGATTGAAAAACTAGCTGAAAATCAAGCAGAAATCTGATGAACTTTTGGAAAAATGTTTTGGTTTTTGGAAGAACATGAAAACGTGTATTCATGGAGTTTTGGGGTCAAAATGCAATTATTAAAAAGTTTAGGGTTGAAAATTAATTAATCAAAAGTTGAGGGGCTAAATTGCAATTATTAAAAGTTATAGGGGTCAGAGTGCAGTTTCCAAGAAGTTCGGGGTCAAAATGCAATTTTTGAAAGTTAAATAAAATATTATTATTTTAATAATAAAATATTAATAAAAAGACAGTTTTTCCTAAAATCAGGAAGGCAGTTTTGAGTCCAGAATTCTCTAATTTTCTTTACTAAACACCTAAGAAGAGGTATAAGAGAAGATATAGAGGTATATGAGGTAAAGAAACAAGATTTTGAAACCTGTGTTTATGTTAAAAAGAAAAGGAGTTAAAAGTGATATAGCTGTGTACCTGACCTTACAGAGTAAACAGAGAATTGTAAAATGAGCTTTCTGTGATGTTGTAATGCTTGATTTATGATGATTGCTAAGTGATGGAAAGTATGGTTATATGTGAATTATGAGCCTTCGGGCAATGCTTGTGAATGTTGTGCGGGGACGCCTGTATTGTGATGTTGCTTCCCAGACAGGCTGCGGTAGAGTAGTACCAGCCCTGCAAGTTGAATGCTTGGTAGAAGCCTGATTCACATACCTGCGGTATATTGAGACCTGAGCAAATACCAGCCCTGCAAGTCGAGAGCACTTGGTAGAGGGTATGCGGTACTTAATCTGGGATTAAGTTCTGGGAAGGCCCTATCTGACTTGGAGGATCGAATTGCGTCGGGTGCGGGTCGAAACCGACAAATGAGCTCATTACCTGCAGTAGGGACAGACATGCATCATACTTGTTTGTGCATTATTTATTGCTTATCTTCTTGTGTTCTTGTTCTATTCCTTGTTTGTTTGAGCATAACTGTGTGATTGCATATTAATGTGTGAATGTGCATTTACTTCCTATTTTCTCTCTTGTTCATGTGTTAGTTTATGTTGCTGTTATGTACATATTACTCTACATTTATTTATACTTCTATGACCACGGACATTATAAATGAACTTAACTGTAAACCCTGACCTTACTAAGAACTCCCCAGTTCTTACCCCTTACTCCTCTACAGATGGACACAGGAGTCCTATTCTACGAGATTGATCCACCGTACATCCACGAGGACCCGGTGCGCGGCGAGTGTTACATCTATTGTGCGGTACCTCGTATCCGTAATTATGTAGTTCGTGGTAGACCTTTCCAGTACCCTATTAGGACAGCATACTTTAACCCTGATGCACCCTATGATTTTCCTTTATCTTGGTTACACCCCGGCGGACCTGGGATACCTCATCCTGAGGAGCAGATGCCACCTCCACCTGACTATCCTCCTCCACCTGAACCTCCTCTACCTGATGAGCCTATACCTGCCTAGCCTATCCATGAGTCACCTCCTGCACCTTTTGTCCTTGATGAGTGGGGTGTTCCTGTATTGCCACCCGAGCTTGATCCTTTACCTGAGCCGATCGAGCCTCCTGTCTTTGATGAGCAGCAGGGACATGAGTATGATCAGATCATGGAGGCGCCATCTCCTTCTCCCAACTGTATTTTGTTTGGTAGCTATCCTTTTATGGTTCCTGTGGCCAGCAGTGGTTCCTCTGCTATCACTCCGGCAGAAGAAGAGGACGAGGAAGAAGAAGATCCAGAGGAAGATCCTAACTTCATAGTTATCTCCTCTAACAGCGATGACGATGAGCCAGGGGAGGTGCCAGCAGGCGAGCATCACCATTCGCCCGGTGGTTTTCTGTGAGGTACTCTGGACTAGGATTGAGGAGATTTTTTGAGACGCCTAGTCTAACTTCAGTACATTAGAGTGTCTCTCTCACTTTTGTTAGCATGATTAGAGGGAATAGGCATATCATAGAGTTAGGCTAGCCTGGGTGCCATTTTAGGGGCTTTTTGTCAGGCCAGGCCTTGGGGCGTCTTATGTACATATATGTACATACTATATGAGTCACTGACTTAGGGGTGCTGTACTATAGCTATATGCTTATATAACTGAGCCACTTCTGTAACATGATATATATTATAGTGTGTTACTCCATATTCTGTTATCTTTTGTTTTATGTATGTGAATGTTTAATTATCCCTTGATATATGGAGGGTATGCGACTTTAAATTATTCTTGTTTTAAAAAAAAATTACTTGTAAAATTTGCGGTGTTTTAACAACGTACAGGCTTATATTTATTAATTAATAATACAGAAAAGGAAAAATAAGTTGGTAACATTCAATTTCTAGTATGATCTAGACATGCTAGAAGTTGGGTCGTTACAAAATGTCCCTCTGACATATAAATTTTATATAGTTTAGGATCAATGCTTTTATAATATATGAAAATTATGTCTGATTTGCTTGAGTTGATTATTGTTCTTGCATAAAATATTCCTCTGATTTGCTTTCATAAATAGCCGCTCAAGATATATTTGATGCAAGTAGAAAATTTTTGGGACAAAATTAGAACAATATAAAACTTAATGGTATTTTTAAAACTTTAAATAAAATTTTAAGGACAACAAATAAACTTTAACCTTATAAATTTAAGATGTAGTTTAATATGAAAACTTGGGACAGAAGGTTCTCTTTCGATGCTTGATTGCTACTATAAAAGTTTCAAATTTGTTTTATTGTGCACATTAATTAAATTATAGTTTATTACATTCATTTTGCATCCTTTGAGATAATGTAAATATATCATAAAAATGACATTAATTTTCACAATCTAATGAAAATATTCTTTCTATTTTATTTGTCATTTGAATACTCTTCATAAAAATAGATCTTTGAAATAAAACACTACCTAATGAGAGAAAGAAAACTTTTGACTTCGTCAATCTGGGTTGTTTATTAATCATTACTTAATATTACTCTCTTTCACTCTGTCTCTCTATCTGATGCTGAACAAAGACAATTTAATTATTCATAATTTTTTTGTAACTTAATGTTTTTAACCTTCTGTATAATTATTATTTTTAAAATTATCTAATGCATAAGAAGGTCTCATATACGTTTTCTAATTTTTTTTTACTTGTTAAAAAAAGATTACAATTTGTAAAATATGATTTAACTCAAATTTAAATTATCTATTACGTAAAATGTTAAATGATATTATTCTCTCTTTAATAAGTATTTTTTTAATTATCTATTACGTAAAAAATTACATTTTTTCATTCATGCTAAAAGTTAAGAATTAAAATTAAATATTTTTTATCAAATTGAAAATAAAACAAAACATAAAAATAAACATAAAATTCATTAAAAAGGAAAAGGAGCTCTAGAAAAAGAGTAATATTAATTTTTGTATTCTGATTTGGGTTGACTTTAACCCGCTTAAAACATATTACAAAATTTCTTATCCTAATAAATATCCATAAAAATTATTAGTCTTGTAAGATTATTATTTTATATCCGGCAAGTTGCAATCAACTTAAACATACATGTCTAAAGTTACTTTTTTTTGTTTGTAATAAATATATTATTAATAATTGTATTAAATAGTATGAGTCATTTGCTATAGTTTTTTAATATAAATGTATTAACCGTTTAACCAAGAAACAAAAATTAGCATTACTTTAATCTTAATTCATTACTTAAACATACATTTCTTGTAGATTCATTTTTATTGTAAATTATTACTTAAAAATAATTTTTCTTAAATCATTTCAGTTATAGTAGTATCGTCGGTCAAGTAGTACATATGATGTTGACACTCAAATAAATAATTTTAGAACCTTTTTATGAAATATATAAAAAACTTACAACTTGTAGTTTTAAGAAGAAATTTCAGTCGAAAAACTTAGTTTTTTTAATCACCCTAAAGATAAAAATTAAAATTAACGGAATTTATTGATATTATTAAAATATGATAATTTTATAATCATGAAGCTTGTTTCTTATTTTCTAGTCATTTATATTAGGTAAAATAAACTCCACTTAAACTTCTTTTGATATCTTGATATTAATCCCTATACGAATCTTGATTTAGTACATTATTAAGGAATATTAGGTATACTATTTTAAGCATTTAACAAAAAGGGAATTATTTGGATTCCCTAAAAGTAACTTTATACTGGTCTGTCTATAATAAGCTCAAGTCTTTTGAGTTTTTCCAATGTGTACAAAACATAATTTATAAATATACCTCATATGGGGTTAATAATAATAATAATAATTTATTACATTTACCCCAAACATTTTTTAAATTCATAAAGTGGAACCCTAATTCCTTTTACTGTAAAGTGTAAACTCATCGCACCCTCTAATTCGATCTGTCTAGAACTATCACCACCCACTCCACCCTTCTCTTGTTTTTGTCCTCGCCGTCGTCGTTTAGCCAGCACTCACTGCCGGTCTCATCTCATCTCCCGGCGTCGTTTCTAGGCTCGTTCTTCCAGTCTCTTCTTCTCTCTTCTCTCTTCTCTCTTTTCTCTTCTCTCTTCGAGTCGTCGTCAGCACCGTGGTGCTCCGTCTTTCCCTTCATCCTCCACTTCGAGAGTTCCAATGGAACCTCAATCTCAGGTATGAATTTGCTTAATTGATTTCATCTTTTTTTGTTCCAATACAAATTAAGAATGCTTGTGTATATTCATGAAGTATCCCAAATTGTTTTCCAATAACACAGTGAGTACCTATTAGTCTTCTTCGGTTCTTCCTCTCTCATTCCGTTCCTTCCATTTCCTCTCTCCAAATCCACGATTTTCCACTTTTTTTGTTAAATTATGATTATGATGGAATATGTATCCTAAAATAGTGAATAATTTAAGATTATGAACTGGAAAGAGGCCCATGTTCGTGATACAGGATTTTTAATCTTCAAACATTTCCCCAATGCCTTATCCTTTTTTTTGTGCTGTAGGGTTGGGAATCAAATTTTTGAGTCATATTAAAACATGAAATCTCAAAATCTCCATCAGGTACATCACAAAGTATGTGGGAATTGGGAAATGTTATTTTCTTCCGTTGCTTATTTGGAGATTTTGTAGATATAAGATAAATGCATTTTTTAAATTAGTGGTTCATGAATGATGAAAACTAAAATAAAATGGTCTCATTAATTTTTCTTATTTGATTCTGGAGTTTAACTATTTGGAGTTCATCTCTTTATTTTAATAAGTTTTGAGAATCTTTCATATAGGAGAAAAATAGGACCTATCAATTTGTTTATATGTTACACTCTAAATTTAGAAATATGTAATATTGAGTTCTTCGAGCAATCTTTTTCATTATTTCAAGCTAATGTGGACTTAACGTGAATTTTGTATAGACATCAAAAACATTTTTAATTTGAAGGCCTTGACTTATTAAGCTCATACTTCTAGGTGAAGTGATTCTCAATAGTATAGGCATGAACTTGAAAATGCAATTGATATGTGACACTCTTATGTAAAAACAACATTTGAAAAAGATTTATTTCTTTATACCTGAAAACTGCATATTTACCTAAAGGAATCAAAGTTGCACTTTTTGAAATCTAATTAGTGGTTTGAGCACTGAGCAGTGTGTTCATGTTATGGTTGCTTTATATCTTAGGTTTATTTCAGACTTTGGAGTTCTTATTGACTTTGTAATTTGGAAATTTTGATAGCTTTTAGTTGTACATGAATTATTCTTGAAAGGATATTATTATGAGGTATATCTTATATTGATTTTGGCTATGAATCTATATAATTGATCTTAATCACTGGTGGGCGAAATTGTGAACTATACTTTTTTCACAACTCTCATAATCCCCGGTAATGGCTCCAAAAACGTGGTAGCTCAATACCATGGCATTACACAACTTCGCACAACTAACCAGCAAGTGCACTGGGTCGTCCAAGTAATAAACCTTACGTGAGTAAGGGTCGATCCCACGGAGATTGTTAGTATTGAAGCAAGCTATGGTCATCTTGTAAATCTTAGTCAGGCAAACTCAAATGATAATGGTGATGAACGAAAATAACATAAAGATAAAGATAGAGATACTTATGTAATTCATTGGTAGGAACTTCAGATAAGCGCATGAAGATGCCTTCCCTTCCGTCTCTCTGCTTTCCTACTGCCTTCATCCAATCCTTCCTACTCCTTTCCATGGCAAACTCGTGTAGGGTCTCACTGTTGTCAGCAGCTACCTCCCATCCTCGCAGTGAAAGCTAATGCACACACTCTGTCACAGTGCTGCCAATCACCGGTGTGGTTCCCTCCCCTACTGGAATAGAATCCAGTGATTCTTTTGCGTCTGTCACTAACGCCCAGTAAGTTACAGGTTTGAAGCACGTCACAGTCATTCAGTCATTGAATCCTACTCAGAATACCACAGACAAGGTTAGACCTTCCGGATTCTCTTGAATGCCGCCATCAGTTCTTGCCTATACCACGAAGACTCTGATCTCACGGAATGGTTGGCTCGTTTGTCAGGCGAGCACTCGGTTGTCAGGCGATCAACCATGCATCGTGCAATCAGGAATCCAAGAGATATTCACTAAGCCTCAAATGCTTGTAGAACAAGAGTGGTTGTCAGTCACTTTGTTCATGGGTGAGAATGGTGATGGGCGTCAATCATCACCTTCATCAAGTTGAAGAACAAGTGATATCTTGGATAAAGAACAATAGTAATTGCATTAATACTCGAGGTACAGCAGAGCTCCACACCTTAATCTATGGTGTGTAGAAACTCCACCGTTGAAAATACATAAGCATAAGGTCTAGGCATGGCCGAATGGCCAGCCTCCCAATGATCTAAGATAGCATAAAAATGAAGATAGCTACCCCGATATATCTCAATACAATCATAAAAGGTCCTACTTATAAGAAACTAGTAGCCTAAGTTGTACAGAAATGAGTAAAAGACATAAAAATCCTTTTCCGGGCCCACTTGGTGTGTGCTTGGGCTGAGCAATGAAGCAAATTTCGTGTAGAGACTCTTATTGGAGTTAAACGCCAGCTTTGGTGCCAGTTTGGGCGTTTAACTCCCATTTGGGTGCCAGTTCCAGCGTTTAACGCTGGGATTTCTTGAGGTGACTTTGAACGCCGGTTTGGGCCATCAAATCTTGGGCAAAGTATGGACTATCATATATTGCTGGAAAGCCCAGGATGTCTACTTTCCAACGCCGTTGAGAGCGCGCCAATTGGGCTTCTGTAGCTCCAGAAAATCCACTTCGAGTGCAGGGAGGTCAGAATCCAACAGCATCTGCAGTCCTTTTTGGTCTCTGAATCAGATTTTTGCTCAGGTCCCTCAATTTCAGCCAGAAAATACCTGAAATCACAGAAAAACACACAAACTCATAGTAAAGTCCAGAAAAGTGAATTTTAACTAAAAACTAATAAAAATATACTAAAAACTAACTATATCATATCAAAAACATACTAAAAACAATGCCAAAAAGTATACAAATTATCCGTTCATCAATCACCAAAATATGAGACGAGATAGAGTTTAAGCTGCCATAAGATTTGATAATTTGTGTTATCTAGTAATTAATTTAGAGAAGGACATGAAATGTGGCAATGTGATTGTTTAAGACAGACAACTATTTAGGTTTGATTTGTCCTAAAAACACTTAGGCTGATTTGATCATTTGTGTTATCTAGTCATTAATAGTTAACTGACCTACGAATTCATTTTCATATTGTATTGCAGTAAATTTAGCCCTGTTTCTAATGGACTTCTTGTATTTTTCCCCTCTTATTACCTTCTGGACCAATGCATTGGATGATGGAAAAGCTTGATAAGAACAAATTAAGAGAAGACATCTAGTAATGAAAAATATCATACGACACATTAAGTCCTTAGCAACTAGCACTAGTGTGCCTTTTATCCATTATTTTCAAATAAGGGAACAAATTTTTCTATTCTCTCATATTGTCATTGTATTAATTATTAAACTTATACTAATGTAATAGCTCTCCAAGGGAGATTTTCCACATGTCCCTGCAAGTTATAGAATGCTTCATTTGTAATCATATTATATTCGCAATGCCAATTTATCGCTCACCAGTATTAGTGATGTTCCTCATCATTCTCATAAGGAATAGCAAATTTACTCATAATGTGAAAAAAATGCGCATGAGGTATGGGTGCTGAACTCACATTACTCAAACATACAAATAAGTACACTACAAAATTAGAGATTTTAAATTGAGATTGATTTAATACAACACCATAAAAAAGACCAATAATAAAAGAAAAAATCAAAAGATTATTTTGACATAACATATTCTCTTCAACTTAGAGGACATGTTCGTTAAATTTTTATGTGGTTCCCAATTTACTTTATATGATCTCATTAACATATTGCAAAGTGCAAACCTTATAATATATTTTTTTAGAAGAAAGTTAGGTTGCGTTGTGTATAGAAGTATTGAAGTACAGCAAAAGCTCACGTCAGAAAATTGAACCGTGTTAAGAAAAATATTCTACGTTTGATGTTGAATACTACAAACATGTTTGCTTATGTCTGATCTCTAGTTACGCCCTTTGAGATTCATAACTTTGTCCGTTGTTGAGGTTCACCACCAATGGGCTCACACCCTGCAATTATCCACTGTATTAGATGAAGTTGCATCTTCATCTACATGATCACTAACATTATTTGTATTTTTATCCATTGTGTATCTTTGATCAATTGATGCTACCTGTAATTTATGTTGAATTTAGTTAATTGTCTGATGGTGTTTTTGCGGAAAAACGAATTTCCAACACACAAATTCAACCGGCAAGTGTACCGGGTCGCATCAAGTAGTAATAACTCACTTAGAGTGAGGTCGATCCCACAGGGATTGATGGATCAAGCAATTTTAGTGGGTGATTAGTTTAGTCAAGCTAACATTGAAGTGAATTGTGTGAAACTGTAGCCAACAGAATGTAAATTTGCAGGAATTATAAAGTGCAGAAAGTAACTTGCATAGAAACTTAAAGAGCAAGAAAATAAAATAGCTAAAACTTAAATTGCAAGAAAAGTAAATTGCATGAAAAGTAAAGGGGGTTGGGTGTTGGAAATTAAAGAAGGCAATAGATTAAGCAACTAGAAATTTAAATTGCAGAAATGGTAAATGTGCAGGAAATTAAATCAAGCTCAATGTGGACAGAAATGTGAAAGTGTAGAATGCAGGAAAGAAAATTGCAGAAAAGTGAACGTAGCAGAAGACTGAGATCAATTCTCAAATCTCAAAGAGCATTTGATAATTTCAATGAAACAGTAAAAAAAAAAGAAGATTAGCAAAGAGCTCAGCTAAATTGCAAAATAAAATTGATCTCAGGGAATCAAAGAGACTAGAAAACAAGTCTAGATCTCAATCCCTTCCTTGATCCAACAGCAAACAAGATGCAGGAAAATTAAAGATGAAAGCAGTAAGAGAACTTTGATTCAAATTTCAATTCACTTGAAAGTTGCAGAAGAAGAACAAGAGAAATCTTAGACCAAGAGGGAAACAGAATTCCTTCACTCTCAATCCAGATTCAAAACAGAAATGAAAAGAGAGAGCGCTATCAAATCCTAATGGAGCCGGCCTCCCTACAAAGATGGAAGTGATGCCTTATATAGGCTTTACAAAATAAAATGAAAATGAAATTAAAACAAATTACAAAAATGAAAATCCTAACTTAATTGATCCATGTGCCTTTGAGCGATGATGTGGGCTTAGCTTGCTTTGGATTTTTAAGGAGAAATGGGTTTCGGATGGCCTTGGTTCAATTGGTGAAGAATTGAATTAAATTGGGTTTTTAATTCAATTTCAGCCCATGAAGGAAAATTGCTTCCAGGAGGCTGCCCTGCCCTTGTGGAGGGCAGGGCAGAAAATTGGTGCATGGTGGTGCATCCTTGGTGCGTGAGATGCTGCCCTGCCCGCGCCAAGGGCAGGGCAGGAAAAGTTGGTGCGCCAGAAATTCCTTGGTGCTGCCAGAATCAGGAATTGGTGCGCCAGAATTGAGCTTGGTGCATAGGATGCTGCCCTGCCCTCGCAGAGGGCAGGGCAGGAAATTTTGGTGCTGCCAGGATTGAGGTTGGTGCGCCAGATGCTGCCAGGGACGTGCCATGGTGCGCCAGATGCTGCCAGAACGTGCCATGGTGCGCCAGATTTGTGCACCAACCCAAATGCTGCCCTGCCCTCACGGAGGGCAGGGCAGTGTTTTCACTTTGATGTCCCTAGTTCGAACCATGGCCGAAACACACGCTACTTAATTTCCTTGGCTTTCTTGGCACCAAAGTAAGGCCTAGTTTCTTGCTTTCTCATGGCCCTTAAAGATGCCTTTCGTTCCTGCCTCAATTGTCCGCCAAATATGGATTGCTATATATCGTTGGAAAGCTCTGAATGTCAGCTTTCCAACGCAACTGGAAGCACATCAATTGGACGTCTGTAGCTCAAGTTATAGCTCTTTGAAGTAGGCATGGTCATGCTGTGAGCGGCCAGATTTTAACTTAGCGAAAATTCTTGCTTCCAACCACACTTTGCATCACGATTCTGCCCTGCCCTTGGCAAGGGCAGGATCGTGTGCGTGCTGGCTGCTCCCTTTCTTGATTTGGTCATGGGCCACGCTTTTAAAAGCGTGGCCTAAGGCTCCAAAGTGTACCCAACTTCAAAATGTACCCCAAAGCTCTTTTTTTCTCCTTTTTTTTTGTGCTTCTTTGCTTCTTTTTCTTCTTATTTCCTACAAGATTTATAAAATTAAAAGATCAAGAAAATATATCATTTAAGCACAAAAGCATTCAATATTTAAGCACAAATCATCAATTTCTTGTATGAAAAAGCATAGAAAATGGGTATATGATGACTTGTCATCACAACACCAAACTTAAACCTTGCTTGTCCCCAAGCAAGAAAAGAATCATGCAATAGAAATTGACAATCCAAGGTAAGAAGAGTAGCAAGTTAATGTTCATGGCAAGCTAGTTTTCTATGCATGCTACAATTACAAAAGAGATGTAAATGATTGATGCTTCTATCTAGCTTATTTTATGAAATCTTTTTCTTATAATTCTTCCTTGAAACAAGCTTTTGATTTTTTTTTTCTTTTTTTTAGCTTCTCCTTTTGGGTGCTTTGCCCCATGAGTAAATAACAAAGCTACGACTTCTAAATGCTTTGTTTTCAAGTATTACCACTTGATACATAAGCACCACAAGCATTTAATTAGAGGACTTCATTAAGCTCATTTTTTCTTTTCTTTTCTTGACTCTCTAATCATTGATGCTCAGAGCCTTGAGCTTTGAGGGAGTGCTTTTGCACTTGAGCCTAGCCTTGACTTCTAAGTGTTTTGTTTTCAAGCATTTGGCTTGATACATAAACACCACAAGCACTTAGCAAATAAATTGCCATTGGTACTCAGAGCCTTCAGCTTTCTCATTCCTTCCCTTTTTCTTTTCTTGCTTTAATTATATTTACTTCTTCAAGGTTTTCATGATTTTAAAAGATTTCACAAAATGTACTAGATGAAAGACTTCAATTAAATAAAATCCAATGCAATTGAGCAACAATTAATCATACTAGCTTTCCAATACTTGTATGCACATGCTAAAATCTTCTTTAATTCCTTGTTTGTTTATGATCATGATGCTTTTGAATTCACAAAGCTCAAGTTGGTAGTTATAATGCCACAGCAACATGTTACAAATCAAAATTTAGCCTATGCTTATTCATACCACACATGCATACAAAGAAGATAATGTGACAATCATGCAATTTAAAGTGCTAGAAACAAATGAGAGGAAAAGGAACTTTACAACCTTGTAGTCCATCTTCTCTATTGTTGTCATTTTCCTCCCATTCTTCTCTTTCCCATACCAAATCAGAATGCTTGCTCTTCCTTAAGCAACAATTAGAACAATGGTGGTGGGGTCTAAAATGGATCATGAATGTCTCACACAAAAGGATGTCAGTAGCATATGTGTTTAGGCAAGCAAGATTAAGATAACAATCAAGGCCCAGAGAAATAAAAACACTATGATCACAAACATAAGATGGTGTGCATGATACATTGCATAAAAGATAAGTGGCACACCAAACTTAGTGTGACACTTTCACTTGGAATTAATGCACGTATCCAGTAAAGAGTGGAAACAAATTTTTGTTGCATAGCAACACCAAACTTAGAATGCAATCCTATGTCCATTTTATTTGAAATAAGACTAAATGAAACCGTTGTATGTTAAATATAATCACCAAGCCAAGAATCTTGTCATGAATAAAGGTCTTTTGGTGATGTATTAACAAACACAGTTAACAAAAGAAAGCATTAAAAACAAGTAAATGAATAAAACAAAAAGGAAACTGAAATATTAAACCGAAAGAGAAAAATAAAATTGCAGAAGCATTATGATTACGCAAACAAGTAGTGTTGCTTGAATGAATTGCATAGAAAATAAGTGGCACACCAAACTTAGAATCTTGGTGTGTCACTTTCATTTTTGATTTAATGCAATCATCCAAAAAGATTGAAAACAATTTGTTGCAAGGCAACACCAAACTTAGAATGTAA
Source organism: Arachis hypogaea (assembly GCF_003086295.3). Taxonomy (NCBI): domain Eukaryota; kingdom Viridiplantae; phylum Streptophyta; class Magnoliopsida; order Fabales; family Fabaceae; genus Arachis; species Arachis hypogaea. The sequence continues at coordinate 92,677,413 of NC_092039.1, forward strand.
CCATATGCCAATTTATTGAATTTAAACAAAGCATAGAAAGAAATGTACCTACGGTTGGGTTACCTCCCAACAAGTGCTCTTTTAGTGTCATTAGCTTGACATGTTGTTCTTCACTTTCTTCCTCTTTTTCCAGTTTGTTAAGAGGAATGACCTCAAAGGAGGGAAAGATTCAGCTAGTGTCCCTTGTCTTGGCCCTTTCCTCAGCAAGCTTTCTTTTGAAATTGGCTTGGTTGAGCTTGCTTGCTGACTTAGGGACAGAATTGGTGCTCTTGTTAGTTGCCTTCACTTCTTTGAATCCAAGTTTTGGTTGCTGTGTTATTGTTGGAGTGATTTCTTCATTAAGAGCCTCTTCAATTGGTGGTTCCATGAATCCTTCTTCTATGCAACTCTCTGCTTCAATTGAGGGTGACTTCTCTTGAGTGTCTTCCTCACTTTCTTGATCCTCCACTTCTTCCCTTGTCACCTCAAGTGCAGTTTCATTTTCAACCACCTCATTCTTCATTGAAAGTTCACTTGATGCAGTGGCCTCCTTATCTTGCTCTTCCACTTTCTCCTTCACATCCATCAATTGGCCTTCATTTTCCTTGCTCAGTGGTTCTACGCTCCTCCTTGTTTGCTCTAAGGGGCCATTCATCTTCTTGAAGATGATTTCTTTCCAGGATTGGGGTTGTGTGTATCTTTCCACGAGTTTTTTATGTATTTCAATGGCTTGAAGGTAATCCTCATCAGGTGGTTCAAGAGATGAAGGTTGAGAGTAATAATAATCAAGTGATGAAGAACTTTCAAATGAGAAACTGGGATGTGAGGGTGGATGCTCTTCCATTCTTTGGTGATACTTCCATCCACCATGAGGATAATGATATGAATCATTTTGTGGTGGTGGTTGGTATCACATATGATTTTCTTGCTCATCTTTTGTCTCTGAAGCAAATCTCCATGAATTGGAGTGCTCAGAATGTGTATTTTCTTGGTGATATTCCCAGCCACCATTAGAGATTGGTGATGGTGGGTAATATCCCATAAAATTTGTTTGATCATAAGATGAGTTGAACTCCATTTGAATTTTGTAAAACACAACACCACGGAAAATTGAAATTACTCATATCAGAGATGAGAATTTCTTAGTGAGGCAATAACTCAAACACCTTGGTTTCAATCTAAAACAGAAAACAAAAATAAAGAAAATGCTTGATCTAGACTTCTCACCCACTTAATCATTGTTGATCTAATCAATCCCTGGCAACGGCGCCAAAAACTTGATGGTGTTTTTGCGGAAAAACGAATTTCCAACACACAAATCCAACCGGCAAGTGTACCGGGTCGCATCAAGTAGTAATAACTCACTTAGAGTGAGGTCGATCCCACAGGGATTGATGGATCAAGCAATTTTAGTGGGTGATTAGTTTAGTCAAGCTAACATTGAAGTGAATTGTGTGAAACTGTAGCCAACAGAATGTAAATTTGCAGGAATTATAAAGTGCAGAAAGTAACTTGCATAGAAACTTAAAGAGCAAGAAAATAAAATAGCTAAAACTTAAATTGCAAGAAAAGTAAATTGCATGAAAAGTAAAGGGGGTTGGGTGTTGGAAATTAAAGAAGGCAATAGATTAAGCAACTAGAAATTTAAATTGCAGAAATTGTAAATGTGCAGGAAATTAAATCAAGCTCAATGTGGACAGAAATGTGAAAGTGTAGAATGCAGGAAAGAAAATTGCAGAAAAGTGAACGTAGCAGAAGACTGAGATCAATTCTCAAATCTCAAAGAGCATTTGATAATTTCAATGAAACAGTAAAAAAAAAAAGAAGATTAGCAAAGAGCTCAGCTAAATTGCAAAATAAAATTGATCTCAGGGAATCAAAGAGACTAGAAAACAAGTCTAGATCTCAATCCCTTCCTTGATCCAACAGCAAACAAGATGCAGGAAAATTAAAGATGAAAGCAGTAAGAGAACTTTGATTCAAATTTCAATTCACTTGAAAGTTGCAGAAGAAGAACAAGAGAAATCTTAGACCAAGAGGGAAACAGAATTCCTTCACTCTCAATCCAGATTCAAAACAGAAATGAAAAGAGAGAGCGCTATCAAATCCTAATGGAGCCGGCCTCCCTACAAAGATGGAAGTGATGCCTTATATAGGCTTTACAAAATAAAATGAAAATGAAATTAAAACAAATTACAAAAATGAAAATCCTAACTTAATTGATCCATGTGCCTTTGAGCGATGATGTGGGCTTAGCTTGCTTTGGATTTTTAAGGAGAAATGGGTTTTGGATGGCCTTGGTTCAATTGGTGAAGAATTGAATTAAATTGGGTTTTTAATTCAATTTCAGCCCATGAAGGAAAATTGCTTCCAGGAGGCTGCCCTGCCCTTGTGGAGGGCAGGGCAGAAAATTGGTGCATGGTGGTGCGTCCTTGGTGCGTGAGATGCTGCCCTGCCCGCGCCAAGGGCAGGGAAGGAAAAGTTGGTGCGCCAGAAATTCCTTGGTGCTGCCAGAATCAGGAATTGGTGCGCCAGAATTGAAAATTGGTGCGCCAGAATTGAGCTTGGTGCATAGGATGCTGCCCTGCCCTCGCAGAGGGCAGGGCAGGAAATTTTGGTGCTGCCAGGATTGAGGTTGGTGCGCCAGATGCTGCCAGGGACGTGCCATGGTGCGCCAGATGCTGCCAGAACGTGCCATGGTGCGCCAGATTTGTGCACTAACCCAAATGCTGCCCTGCCCTCGCGGAGGGCAGGGCAGTGTTTTCACTTTGATGTCCCAAGTTCGAACCATGGCCGAAACACACGCTACTTAATTTCCTTGGCTTTCTTGGCACCAAAGTAAGGCCTAGTTTCTTGCTTTCTCATGGCCCTTAAAGATGCCTTTCGTTCCTGCCTCAATTGTCCGCCAAATATAGATTGCTATATATCGTTGGAAAGCTCTGAATGTCAGCTTTCCATCGCAACTGGAAGCACATCAATTGGACGTCTGTATCTCAAGTTATAGCTCTTTGAAGTAGGCATGGTCATGCTGTGTGCGGCCAGATTTTAACTTAGCGAAAATTCTTGCTTCCAACCACACTTTGCATCACGATTCTGCCCTGCCCTTGGCAAGGGCAGGATCGTGTGCGTGCTGGCTGCTCCCTTTCTTGATTTGGTCATGGGCCACGCTTTTAAAAGCGTGGCCTAAGGCTCCAAAGTGTACCCAACTTCAAAATGTACCCCAAAGCTCTTTTTTTCTCCTTTTTTTTGTGCTTCTTTGCTTCTTTTTCTTCTTATTTCCTACAAGATTTATAAAATTAAAAGATCAAGAAAATATATCATTTAAGCACAAAAGCATTCAATATTTAAGCACAAATCATCAATTTCTTGTATGAAAAAGCATAGAAAATGGGTATATGATGACTTGTCATCACAGTCCACCAAAATAGTAGCCATAAAGCTTATTGACCATAAAATAATAACACTTTTTTTGAAACATTTCATCCCTACAAGTCTCCATACTAGGAATAGAGTATTAACTACAACAATCAATACTTCAAATTTAATATATGAAAGTTCATAATACCATTTTAATATATAAAAGTTCATAATACAAATAAATTTATCCATGAATAAAATTAACATTTAAATATTTTTATTCCACAAATAAAAAGAATACAATGCCTTTCAAAATAGAACTAGATAAATAAGTTGATGACCCAATAAAGAGAAGCTTGGTGGGAAAACAAGATAGGAGTAGAAGGGGGGAGGGGGGAGAACAAGAGAGGTCAACTGGAGTGGAAGCCAAACGATGGGGCCAAGAATCCGTGATCTATCTGACAAACATATTGGCTCGAAGAGGCAGAGTAGGGTTCTACTATGTTTCAAATTTAGTCTGCCTTTAGAGGAGGGGTCCTTTTAGAATTTTAAAAATTTCATATCTTTTTACCTAATTTTTAAGAAGTTTTAAATTCATTCAATATCAACCGTTAGATATTTTGTAAATGCAATCCTATGATCTTGATTTTATGGCGTATCAGATGTGCCCACAATACGTGAGCTAATTTTAGACAAACCCACTTTATACTTATTCCAAACTTTGCAAATATAAAGACAGCTTAAATTTTAGGATGATTTTAAAACAACCATTTGTCTAAATAATCTTAATAATCTTAGTCAAAGACACTCAAACCATTACATGCAACACATGATAATTAAATAAGATACATATAGAATTGCACATCCAAATTTGCTAAACTGGAAAAAGCTTATTTTAATTGAAATTCAGAGATTTGACAAAGATGGACGACGGGTGCTCCAAGGTGTAAATGGTGCACGGAAATTGAATCCGCACAACTGAATCAGCAAGTGCACTAGGTCGTCCAAGTAATACCTGAGGTGAGTCAGGGTCGATCCCACGAGGATTGTTGTTTTGAAGCAAGCTATAGACACCTTGTTGATCTTAGTCAGGTGATTAGAAAGGATAGTTTGTTGAGATAAACGCATAAAACATAAATAGGAATGAAATTACTTAATTTGAGTGAAACCTGTGATAAGAGAATGGTTGAGGCTTTAGAGATGTTTCATTCTTCTGGATCAACCTTTTCTACTGTCTTTCTCCAACTATGAGTGGTTCCTTTCATAGCAGGCTGTAAGTGATCAACGCCGTACGGTCGCGGCTGTTGAATCTTCCTCTCTCAGGCCGAACACCAGGTTTAGTGTGCGCCCAATCTGAAGGAGGGTGAAGCTCTTGCAGTTCATCCCCTTGATGATCCTACTTAAAATGCCATAGACAAGGTAGAATCTTTCGGACCAGAGAAAGCTGTGCCTTTGGTTCTATCCTCTACCACGAAGACCCTAATCTCCCCATACCTCAGCTGAACTGGTGTCTCAAGAAGTCCCCAACGAAGTCGTGGATTACCCGTCTAAGAGATGTATAATCAAGCTGGTGGTTCAGTGATCTCTAGTTAGGACTCACACTGAACCCATGTAGAATGAAGATGTTTGTCATGGATCATCCCATTCATAAGGTTGAAGAACAAAGATACATCTTAGAATAGAGTTACACACGAATTGAATAGAACAGTAGTACCTTTATTAATCCATGAAAATCAGTTTAGCTCCTAACCTTAACCTTAGGAGGTTAGTGACTCATACTGTACATAATAGTGTTCGAAAATAATGGGGGAGGAAGAAGAAGATCCTAAACATGGGTGATCTTCTCCTCTATATACCAGTCTATTAACTAAGGATTACAGAAATATGATAAACTAAGTTGATAGTGTGAAAATCCACTTCCAGGGCCCACTTGCTGAGCATTTAGGCTGAGCTTGAGTGTCTCCCACGTGCTAATTTCCCTTAGGGGTGTTGAACGCTGGCTAGGGATCCCCTTTTGGTTGTTGAACTCCAGTTGCACCCTTATGGGTGCTGGATGCCAGGACTGGGGCTGGTGGCTGGCGTTGAATGCCAGTTTTGGATTTTCATTTCCGAAATAAAGTATAAAGTATTATATATTTCTGGAAAGCCCTAGATGTTAGCTTTCTATAGCCATTAAGAGCGCTCCATTTGGAGTTCTTTAGCTCCCGAAAAGCTCCTTCGAGTGCATGGAGGTCAGATCCTAACAGCATCTACAGTCATTTCTCTGGTTCTGAATCAGACTTCTGCTCAAGCTCCTCAATTTCAGCTAGAAAATACCTGAAATCACCATAAAACACACAAACTCAAACTAGAATCCAAAAATATGAATTTTGCACTAAAACCTATGAAAATATAATAAAACTTAAATAAAACATAATAAAAACTATATGAAAACAATGTCAAAAAGCGTATAAAATATCCGTTCATTAGTAAACATGCCTCCTACATGAAATTCCTTGACCAACAGCAGTAAATGTCATCTCTGAACCCCTATCACCATTTAGAGTCTTCATTGTTGTATAAATCTCTTTTAGCAAAATTAACTCATTACTATTAAACAATTGAGAAGTTTTTGAAAATCCAACTGATTGGCCTTCCATACAATAATGTCATGAGTAGCTTCCTGCATTCTCTACAATATTCCACATGAGCCACCTATATCCATGTGTTTGATTGTAGTTGGCAACATAATACAGGGAACCATTACTAACCAACAACCTTTGAAACTTACACCTTGCTTCTAAAGGAATGAATATGTATCTAAACTCATGATTTAGCACAGAATAATGTATGATACATTAGTTCTTAGTAACTCCATAATTATTCCAGTTCAACCAATAAATGATGTCGTTTGACACAACATACCTTGGATCAAGACCTTGGACGTATGGTGGGAATATACAGTGTTTATCCCACCAACGGGTGACTGATGAATATAAACTAAACCAAGAGTTTGTATCCAAAATTTTTTGCTTAAATATACCAACCAAAACATAATTGAAAGAGTTTATAAGATAAGTGAATGTATAAGAAACTCCACAGATACTACAATGATGTTTCATAGGATCAGGGATCTGACAAAAGGTTCCTATATGTGGATTTAGCACAATTATATTTGTTAAATTACCTTTGCATGAGTACTTGATTGCTATATTACCATTTTGGCATCCAATGACATGAAACTGACCTCCATTTGCTTACCAAAATGGAATTCTAATAGATCCTCTTTTGCCAGTTTCTGCATCAAGTTGAATAACCCAGCTACCACTTGACTTAAAACCCTTCACAGCTAGGTGCGCCAAGATGGAACCACCTTTTTTATTCTAATGGTTTGAGTGCTTTAAGATGAGTTCTAGTATCGATAAATCTCTCCTCCAATACGTAGATGTTGTTCTGCGTCGACCGACCGTTTTACTATTGGTTCTACTAAAGATTTCATAAATGATCTCATCGGGTATAAGGGGCAGCAACCCTCTCCTGGCCGGTGAGTTAGACATTAGAATGGTAAATTGTGATTTGGATAGTGCAGAAGATACAATAAGTTCTTTAAAGTGAAAGTTTAATGGGCTAAAAGTGCTCCATATCCTAAACGACAAACACTGGATTAAATAATATATTTTTTCCCAGTTGGGATCCGGTAAAAAAGGAGTATTTAACTTTATTTAGTCTGATAAAGGCAATTTATTTGTTTGCCTTAAACACTAAACTGGTTCTCCATGGTTACACAGTACATATGGACAAAATTGATATTGTTGACAAAATTGTCTATTAACATAACTCAACAGATATATGAACGTTGTATTATGGAATGGTTAAACTATTATGCATTGCTTCTTTTCCCCTTACGTGATTTGACAAAGATAAATAAAAAGAGTTTTTAACGCTTTAAAAAAGGCTCGTGTCACTTTTATCGTCAAAGCAATTAACTCAAGTTATACGTAAACTTGATTAGACATAATTGACTAAAAAGCAGCATGGTTGGTTCCCTAAATAAATGTCTTCTGATTGAAAATTTAATCACTTAACTTCTTGTGAAATAATGTATCTCTGAAAGTTGATGCACTTCTTTTGATGATTAGGCTCAATTTATTGGTGTTCATTGTAACACACCTGAATTTAAAATTTAGTGGAAAGCAAACAAATAAAGAGGACAATTTTGTTTACAAATATACTGATAATGAGTTTTCTCTTGAAGCTTATATCATTTAATATTTAAGACTTTCAAGAATTAGTCATTTCTGAATACAATTTCAATTACAAACTCCTTCATTAAATGTTGTTCCATACGATTGAAATTTAATTTTTGAATACATGAAAATAATTTGATCTCACAGACATATATAACAATAATATAATAAAGAATACCGACTACATTTTCAACTATAAATGGTCACTAATTTCAAAAACCATCTCCGTTTAAAATATAATTTATACACGTATAATAAGGAATTCTTATTCCATAAAAAATAGTTATAAAATTAATTTAATACTTACTTACATTTTGTTCGTATATATATTTCTTGATAAGTGTATTTTTTCCGTTACGTCCTCTTTGTAAAGTTAGCTTAAATTTTGTAATTTTTGGTGCCATAATTTATAATGACCGGAACGACGAAATTATCAAATATTTATAGAGAATTGACTAATTCTCTATGAAATTAGAGCGAATAGTACTTTGAATCAAGATAATAACTGCTCTATTAGTCGTTATATTTTGACTTAATCTGCAGATAATTCGCTATATTTGTTTGGCACTAGGTTAATTTGTTTATAACTTAATACTATTAATATTTTAAATTAATATTTAACCTAAGATTACAACTGAAGTAAAACAACATAAGATGTAACCTTTTATAGGTTACACCACTTTATATATATTCATGAACAATAGTACCATGAATACACAATTTTTTTTACCAAGAAATTCTCGTTTTCAACCATATATATATATATATATATATATATACACTATGAGAGTGATACTTATAAGGTTGTATAAAAAGTCTGTAATTCTTTTTGGGTAGGCAGTCCCATAACTTTTTATTATTAGGCTACTGCTTCGTTTTTCTTTAGCATGATAGGAATCCTATTTTAAATTAATGTTGAACTTTGGATTTCAACTAAAATAAAGCAAAGGCAACATGTTCCAGACATAGAGTTTATGAACGTAAGTGCCATGTAAATGTTACAGGTGTGGCTAAAATTGGTCAGTTTTCATTACACGGCTACCTATATATATATATATATATATATATATATATATATATTGTAAAAGAAGGTACTCTTTAGTTAAGAAATAAAATTTTTACATAACATGTTTACTTCAATAACATTTAACCATAAAGGTTTACACTTAAGAACATAGATTGGTACCGAAGCATAGATGGTCATCCGCATTACTTCATACTTAAATAAACAGCACTAAGACATATAAATTCGAAACATTAGCAAAAGACATATTTCTTTGGACTTCAGCATATGACCAACTATATCTAAAGTATAAACAACAATAAGTATAATAGATCTTCATTCAATCTTTCTTTTCCTAGCTCCAAGTCTTGTGGTCTTGTTGCTGGAATCTTGCACATCTGGACTATCCATCCCGACCATTATTGCAGCATGTGAAACAAATTCAACACTCGTAGGCTTGGCAGGAGTTTCCAACCCTATATCAAAATTGCTTTCCATTATAGAGTCCTGCACAATCAAACGAATTTTCCAAATTCAGGATTTTTAATGGATTGTTAACTAAGTTTTTATATAAGGAAATTATAAGAATTTATTATTGACCTTTGATAAAGAAACAACTGCTACACCAATTTCGTCCGAGTCGTTATCAGTTTGTCCACTTATAGCCTACAAATTTGAAACACTTGGATCCGCACCCTTAGCCACAACATACGAAACCAATTAAAAATGAACAAACTTATCAATAAGAACATAAATTTTTTACAATGTTCGAAAATAGACCTCAATTTCTGCAGAGGAAGTTTGGGAGCTATACATTCCAATAAGTGAGTCATCATCACTTATCTTAATTACATTATATACCTAGTCAAGAGTACTAATATTTTTCTTTCCAACGGATATTTTAAAAAGGTATTTCCTCTCGAGCAGTTAGTCAAAAGCTTTTGGGTAGGAATTAATGCTTTTAGATTTTTGCTAATTCAAGGAATCAAGCTAATATTTAAGATACAAAATACTTATAAACTGCATAGCATAATCTTATATGAAAGAAAAGAATGAAAATGTTATCTTACACTTAGGTCTCTCATGTCACCTGCAAGCTTTTCCATAATCGATTGGCTTCCTGATTCCATATTATAAGATTAACACATCCAGTTCCATCAGTGATGACAACATTAAGCTGATACCTACAAAGTAATAATGTCAATACATTTAGGCAACATAACCTTTTCTATTATTCAAACGTTGTTCACACTATCAAAACTATTTATAAATCAAGTCCACAACCTCAGTGGAGGATTGATGAATCTACATTTGATGATAAATTTTGGATTGATTTGAGTGGATTTCATCATATAAACCCATATTTATTCATCTAAATAGCATACTTTTGTGTTTTCTATCTGAATTATGTCCAATTGTGAAAAAATGATATTTTGTGCTTAATTTAATCAATTTTATTCCACTTTCATTCCATTCAATGCCTTGATGTTTTTGATGAGTGATTTCAGGTGTAATAGGTAGGAATGGCTTGATAAGAGTGGAAGAAAAGCATGTAATTAGGAGAAAACATGAAAAAACAAAGGAGAAGCACACAGCCAAGTGTGCGTACGCACAAGAGAAAATCGGCATATGTGCGTACGCACACACCTGTGCATACGCACAAGTCCCTGCACATGACTTCATTAAAAAGTCACGTGGCTCGCGAATTTGGGAGTTTCTAGGCCCATTTCTGATGTGCTAAAGCATATAAGGGAGAGACTAGCAACACCCACTCATACCATATACAATATATAATACACTTAGGCATAGTTTTAGTTAGTTTTAGGGTAGTTTTAGGTTAGGTTTTCTCTCAATTTTCCTTAGGGTTTATACCTCAAGTTTACATTTTCCAACTTTGATCTTAGATTCTAACAATTTCCATTGTAAGTATTTCCTTAATTTTCTCTTTTATTACATTACTTGTTATATACTTTCTTATATTTTAACTTCCTTTATCAATACATATTTTCTTTTGCAATTTTGAGTTTTAGTTAATGAATTTGATGTTTAGTGGTTTTTATATGTTTGTTGAGTTGCCTTTGTTGACTTTGTTCCTTGATTGTTCTTAGTTCCAAGTAATTTTATAATTTTGCCATGTTTTATGATTATGCCTACCATGTGTTTAATGAAATACAAATTTTGATTATGGGATAAATTTCCACCCCTTGGCTTGGAAAAATGAGTATATGGAATACTAGAGTCATAATGTCCAATATTTAGTGATAATTCTTGGGTTGTTAGTTGTTTGTTTCCACTAACGCTAGCTTTTTACTAAGGTAATTAGTAAGTTAGCTAGGATTTGTGGATTAATAACAATTATGCTCACTTGACTTACTCTTCGATGTTAAGGGTTGACTAGGTGAGATTAATCCATCATAATGATCATAGTTGTGGTTATGGCAAGGAAGGAATTCCATAACTCATCCCAAGTCAAGGTTCCATTTATGTTTTGAACCACTCTTCACTCACTTTAAAGCTTTACTTGTTCATATTACATAGATAGTTCTTTGACTCCTTTATTAGTTTGTTAATTGCAATTTTGAGTGTTTTTTATTTCTTAATTATTTGCTTCAACTATTAGAAACCTCCCTATTTTCACAACCAAAGTTGTGCGCTCTTGGTCACTAGTTCCTAGGGAAGACGACCCGAGGTTTAATTACTCTCGGTTATTTTTATTTGAATTTAAACTTTGATTGATGGGCTTTAATTGCTAGTTTGGACTATGCTACCGACGGAGTGATTCTTGTTTTGAGAAATTCAAAACTGGCACAAAATTCTCAATCATCAAGGATTAAACCCAACTTTTCCACAATACTCTTAAAAATATCGATCTTTGTTCTCCTTAACTTTTCTCGGGCAAGTCTTACACGAAGCATAAAACCAATCTATAGCACCAACCTCAATGGAGACAATTGTTCCAACAATCCAACACAATATTTCCTACAACATGTAAATAAAAATATGTAAAGAAAATGATATAAATCATTTAACTAATACGGACTGACAAGAATAAAAAATCAAACAGTTGTCATGTTAATAATCTCCTCAATTGTCTTTATTGGAAATGCCTCGGCTGAAAGCTCATGACTAACTGAGTATTGAGGTTGCCTATCAATGTGACTAATAGGTTGTGACGCTCTCTCATCCTGTTTCATTAAGCTAAACTGAATAATACATCAGCATACATATCCTTTAATTATAAATCTTCACAACAATAAATAACAGTTCTAATACATTCTATAATTACCTATTCTTAAATGATACATCAGCAATATCTGGATTGAAAAAAATCTGAGAAGCATAAAGACTGTTTTGAACACTGACTTCATTCAAGTAGAAATGTGGCTTAAACAACTGTGCCACCAAGATGTCTGGCTCATTTTCTGGTTTATCCATGAAACTAATAACTTTATCCACATATTCACCGAAGAGAGTGCACTTCATCCTATTCTACCTAAACAATGACAGGAGGAATATTCACAATGATAAAGGAATTTTGGTTAAGGATATTATATATAAACAAACCCATTAATAACCTAAAGAAACTAACTCTAAATCCTCTAGGTAAAGTGCAATGCATTTACTCTGCTGGCCGGCTTTTGTAACCATAGCTTGAGCATCTTTGTTACCCGCCACCTGATCGATGAAGTTTATAAAATGACAAAAAAAAAAGAAAATCACAATTAAAACCAAATTATGAAAACAATAGAAACAAATGGACCGAACGCAACACATGATAGAAAATTACCTAACAAGTGACTGCGATTCATTCCAACCATTGCCTCAATTTCATGGATTGGAACGAAACTAAAATGATTTAAAATGAACGTATCTTCACCAGTTTGTTTTTTCCTTGAACAATGAATTTTTCATCGAGTATATTCCATTCTCACATATCAAGGTCTTGAATACCACAATATTTGCTTTTGGGATTGAACAATGTATCCGATCACCCTCAAAATAGGAAAAATTACTAATAAAACAACAAATGCCAACCAACTTTATAACCACAACACCAAGAAATTACAATCAGTACAGAAATAAAATACATGTTCATCTTGCAGCACCATCTCTAAGCTACAAACATCGGCAGGTTTGGATTGGCTGCATAACTCGTATAAACAGAAAACACCAACCACTAAATTCCAAGATAACTTTGTTGGATTGATATATGCAACACGATCAACAATTTGATTCATGCTACTCCTTGATTGACTCAACGATATTTAGGATTTAAAAACCTAGAAGTCTCTGTTTCCAAACTGCTTATGTGAGTAGAAGATACACACTATTTTGAAATGGTGAGGTCATTGCATAAACGACATGCTCCATTTATAACCTTGAGCTCATTTTGAAAACCACACATGCGCTACAAAAGGAAAGCATCATTTACACCATATTATCAAATCTTACCAAAAGAATTGAAATTTTGAAAATTTTTTAAAGATCCCCTCTCAAAATTGTTGGAACTTCTTCCCTTAATCCTATTAACCAAAGATTAGAACAATTGTCTGGGAGATAACTACTCGGTAATCCCATGTTTATACCACGAAACCAATCACAAAGCAGCATTTGAACTCGAAATAGTGATTTGGGGATTGCTGAAACCACCTCTGCATTCGATACAACAGACAAAAAGGGGCCTTGCAAGTTTCAACAGTTCAAAATATTGTAGGAGAGAGTTTGAGAAATGGGCAGTTCCTTACCTTTTTAGCTTCAAATGGGTTAAAAAAGATACAAAAAGGGCAGAGGTTGTGAATATCAATGGGTATGTTGGATAGGATTTTAATTACATGAGAAATACGTGTCTCACCAACGAAGCTAGTGGATGTAGTTTTACTATTTTGCTAGTCATCTTTATAATTATAAATTGATTTCATTAGAAAAGATATAATTAAATACAGAAAGAGTACTAAAAAAGAGTACTAAAAAATTATAACGAAAAAAGTGCTAAATTTCAACACATAAATTTAAAAAATCTTTTCAAAAGAAATTATAATTAAATAGTGTTAAAATAATATATTTTTGAATGATATAAATTTATCTTTTTTAGTAATTTTTGTCTAAACTTAATTGTGAATAATGTAATTCAAACAGCATTTATTTTATTATAATTCATTTTGATACAGAATTATCAAACATAAATTACGTCAACACCAATTCACTTTTTATCGAAATCAAGTTTGTAAAATCAATTATATAAAAACTCTTATTTGCAAATTTTATTCCAAATTCACATTTAATAGGCCTGACCCATTATGACAACGTTAGAGTTACTAAAATTAAAACCATTATATTGTCCTAGTTGTCTCAACTAATTTTCATGCTTAGATACTATAGTATAACACAATTGGATATAATATACGTCAATGACTTTGTTGTAAAGAAATAATTAAATCGAATCAATTAGATGAAATAAATGACAACCCATTTATATAAATCATGTATGTGTCATACTAAATCTGATCTGTTGTTAATCAGAATAATTATAGAGTTAGTTTGAATTGAATTTTAGAGAAAAATATTTTAATTTGTTAATTTTTTAGATTTCTTTAATAAAAAATACTTCTAAATTTATTTGGATAGAACAAAAAATTTTTTTTAATTTAAATTACATAACATGACAAGATTAACACATAAAATAATAAGAATCACTCGTAATATTCTTGAACTTCATTACTTAATATGTTATTCCAAACTTCAGTAATAAAGTATGCATGAGGTCTATTTCTGACGGAGAGAAATCATCGGTTAGAAATTTTCACAAAATAATTTTGCTGCAAGTATAGATCCAAACCGATAGATAACCCTCAATCTAAGTTTAATTTAGTTTGTCACAGGTGCAAACCAATAAAAATTGAAAGTATTTAAATCTCGGGTCATCTCTCAAGGAATTGCAAGGAAGTGTGCATATTATTGGTTATGAGAATTTTGGGGGGTTTTATAATATGAGACGAGAAATTTAAACAACAAGAAAGTAAGCTAATAACTAAGAAAGGTCTTGGCAAGGGGTGAGAATTGGAATTCCTATCCTCATTATCATTCTCAATTGTGATGGTAATTGTCTTTTGCTCTCGCTTAGTTATTCTCTAACAATTAAAGGTAAGTCAAGTGAGCAAAATTAACTCTAGTCCACAAGTCCTAATCAAAGATTAGCTTTAGTGGACTTCAAGTCAACTAGCAATCCTCAATCACCAACCAATATTAGATTTTGATAATTCAAGAGTCTCTATAGAAACCCAAGCCAAAAATATAAAAATCTACTCAAATTCAACCAAACATTTTATCAAACACTTGGAAGGCATAAAAGAAAGCATGGTAAAATTGCAAGAAATAATAAAATCTAAATTACCAATTGCAAGAAAACAATAATAACAAATATATCAAGGCATCGAATGGTATTACAGTGAATTAAATTTAGCAATTTTAAGGCCTAAAAAGCATGTTTTTAATCGTTAAGCACAATTTAGGGAGAATTACGAAATCATGCTATTTTAGTGAATAAATGTGGCGAAAGTTGATAAAATCTACCAAATTCAATATAAGATAAACCCTAAAATTGGGGTTTATCGATTTGTTGCAACAGTTTTCTCTTCATATAGTCATACGCCATAAGAAAAATAGCGTTACGTTTGTTTTATCATATTTAAATTTTTTCTATTTCTTTGTTTGATTATGCATTTATTACTATTTTCATATCTTCGACTGCTATGATACTAATTTCATTGATTACTTGGCTTTTATTTCTTTATTTTGTGTTGTTCAAAATACTTGTAAAAATTACATATAATTTTCATATTATCTTATTTTACTATTAAACGAAATAGTAAGCCTTTAAAACTAATTTATGAAAGTGTCAATAAAAAATTCAATTCAAATATAATAAATGCTTGAAAAAAAGAGAATATTTCGGTCCTCAATATTAGATTTCATATCAACTTATTCATTTTATACAAAATAATATAAATTTCAATTCACAAATTTTAAACTCTAAATGAAGTGAATAAAATTAGATTATAAAAAAAAGCCCGCACGTTCCATATAGTAAATTAGAAGTCCATTTTTTTCGTGATTGTATTGAGAATTTCGTATCGTCTATTTCACACATAATAAGTCTCTACCGACATGTTTCTTTCTTTTGGTAAATCCTTTTTATGTATATTCCTTCCTTGTGATTTATTTTGTTCACTATGATACTTTTCCGTTTAAATACTTTTCTGGTTACAAATCATTCGACTAGGGTTTTGGGATTTATACAGTTCGTGTTTTTTCATAGTTATTGGTTAGGTGAAGGATAATTAAGACACATGAAAATAAGAAAATAAATAATTATATCAATGAGTCACATAAGTTGAATAAGTAAATAAAATATTTTGTCGATAATTTATTGAATAAAATAATTTATTTAATGTCATACTTAGTGCGAAAACTAATGGTGGCCCTATGAGAGTAATTAAAATCTGTTAGTGATGTTCATGATTTTAGTATGAAACTCAGTTGTTTTTGCAAGTTTGCCCTCGTATGATCCTTAAATTGGATGGTTTGTAGCTTGAGACCTTGAGTGGTAAAATATGCGTAATTAATGCACCTGGATGATTAGCACCGTCATCATGTCATATCCTAGCCTAACCTGTCAGTTGAATGCCTCTTGTAACAGTGGCAATGATGAAGTCTTCACAGTTGGTATTTCCCAAAGTAAAACCTCATCATGCCATTGTCTCACTCCATTTGGTGAATGAGTGACATTCACCAAGCCCATATTGAATGGGCAAATCGTAACATTTAATGCGTTGCAACAGTAGGTTGGAGTGGGTTTGATAGCAATCTGCTCCATGTGGTGCATAGGAAAAGGTGCGATGGACTCATGTGGAAATTAAGTTTCCATATGTTGGTGATGACCCTTTTGGAATTTTGGATTTTTAGAAATTTCAAAAATATAGTGTACCCAGAAAACAATTAGCCTAGAATAATCCACACTTAATTTATTTATTTTTTAGTATTGAATTTTAATAATTGAAATTAACTTTTACAATTATTAAATATTAAATAAAATAAATTCTAATTATTTTTTTAGTGTTGATATAGCATTACCGAAAGACTTTAAGGTTCGGTGAAATTGGAATATCAATTTGTTAGGGTAATGGACCACGACGAATCCAACGCATATAAAAACTAAATAAAATAAGTGTGGATTATTCAAATTGTTCAACACTAAAAATTGAATAAACTAAATTGTTCAAATTTGTTAGGGTTTAGGGTTTAGGGTTTATTTAACATTGTATTCTATTATTCATTATAAATATTGATATATTGAAAAAAAATTGGTTATTAATTTACGTTTTATAAAATAAATATGATATTAATAATAATAATGTTAACAATAATAATATTAAAAGAGATAAAAGAAGATGATATATATTATTCATGCCTGACCCAAAACATAAGGCAGGCCCAAAAGCAGAGAAAGCCCAAAGATCAGATATCCCGTAACCGACCTCTTGGCAGGTCGGACAAAAGTGATGCAAAGTAATAACTCTCACCCCTGAAGGAGTTATAACTAACCCCTAATGTCTTTTCCCACTTCTGGAAGAAAGATCTTAACAACCTCTAGATAAATGGGCGCTTATCTACCATCAGTACTGGAACTACTCTAACAGTAGTTATTGGCTCATCATCTATAAATACCCTGACACTCTCAGGTATACTTAAGATCCAATACACTATAAACCTGCTTATACCTTTGCTGACTTAGACATCGGAGTGTTTTGCAGGTACCATCCACATCTCCTTTTCAAACAATTTGGACGACAGCCGCTGGACAGGCTAAGTCGGAAACCACCTCACCTAGAGCTTGGACCTCATGTTCAAGCTCAAACCCAATCCAGTTTCAGGTAACTCTCGGAACAAATATATTATTTTCTAAGCAATAAGAATAAAAGTGAAACATATTTTTTTTAATTAATTATGTATCATAAATGGTGTTGTAGAAAAAAAATTATACACAAAACCTCTCATGTACGATAAGTGGTAATCTTGTTTTATTTTCTATTTTGAAAAGAATAACTATAGCCTGAAGAGTGTTTAAAAATGTAATTATGATTCATATAAATAGATGCCTTTTTTAGCAATTTTTTTATAATCATGATGTTGAATAGTGTATTGCAGACAATATTTGTTTAGTCAAAAATAATTTTTAGATAGAGTTGTCAAAGATAAATCATGGACTATTTTATTTAAATAAAATAAACACATATTCAAATTATCTGATTTTCCTGAAATACCTTTTAGAACGCAAATCCTGTATTCCTAATAATATGTAAGTTATTGAAGGATTGTAGGTTATGAATTATATGTTAGTCGTTACATCCTAGGACGATTTATGCTTAGAATTGTTCTCCAGAGTTACTTATGAATGGTCCCACAGTCATGTGCTTTGTCAAACAAACATACATCGTTCGAGCATGTGATGATTTACACTTTTTTCCTTTAAAATACAAAACACTGGCACAATTTGTGTGCAAAAACAAACCCTCGACAGCTTCGAGAGATTTACTGTAAACTAAGTTCTTGTTTAGATGTAGAGAAAATGACAAATAGGTCCCTGACTTTATTTTTTCCAGACATTTTCGTTCCCAAGGAATGAAAAATACATTCATGTCCTCGATCCCTGAAGAATATAGTACTAAGACAGATTAATCCCTTACCATTATGCATCTAAAACATAGAATCCAACATGATTTCCTCAAACATGATTTACTCCATCACTGTTGGGACTTCACTGACATATCATCTACTTGCCGCTGCATTAATAGGTTGTACATCAGGCCCATCACACCATGACATTGATCATTCATCCCATCAACCCCTCTATTCTCTACTCTATCTATGTTTCTGTAAGTTATAAGACAAAAAGAAAGTGTCTCGTATTCCACCAAGACATAAAAACAAAACTATCTACTCAAGTTCTCTTAGAAAAGCTAAGTTAAAAGTGTAAACCCCGCAAAATTAACGAATAATTAATCAATATATTAATTTTTAATAAAAGAAATTAGAAATGTAAATTTTATATTTTAATTAGATAGAGCAAATTAAAACAAGAATTTTGACACTAATTTTAAAGAATTTAGCCCAAGATCGAGTCGAATGGGGCGAACCGGTGAACTGGGACCCAAACCGGGCCCAAAGCCCATCACATAAAAGGCCAAAAATTCAGTTTCCCTTCCCTTAAACATTTCATTTTCACCCTCGGAACTGAAAAGGGAGGAAGAACACCCTCGAAAATTCATAAACTCTTGATTTCCATTCAAATCCACATAACCTTCCACTCCAAACTCTGATCGTCGCACCGTTTGCGACCACGTGACCGCAGCATCGAGCTCTACAAAGTCCAGTCAATAATTAGGTAAGGAAAATTTTTCCAATTTATTCCTTCTCAATTTCAAAAATTATGAGCAATTATGTTGAAAATTGTTTAATTCCAGTGTTTAGGCTCAAATTAGCTTGAGGAAAACGCTTAATCTTACTTCATTGGTGCTTGAATAAGGTGAAAATCCTAGAGTCATAGTTAATTCATTGATTTTATATGTTAGGTATGGTTTAGGTTTCTCATATTTAATATATAATGTTATGTGAAAACTTAGGCTAGATGACCATATGATAGGTTGGAATGCATGAGTATGTTGAATGCTTGATAAACCACTATTTTATGGTTTATCTTGTGCTCAATTGAGTGGTTTTTATCAAGCCTTTGCACACTTATTCATACTATTTGCATGGTTTTACAATTCCCTCCCAGAATTTGTTCTATGATTGAAAACTTGCTTCCTAGAGTCTTTAATTTGTGTATTTTAATCATCTCTGATTACCATTCGATGCTTTGATATGTGTGTTAAGTGATTTCAGAGTTTATAGGGCAGGAATGGCTTAGAGGATGGAAAGGAAGCATGCAAAAGTGGAAGGAATACAAGAAACTGAAGGAATTGCCAAAGCTGTCAGCCTGACCTCTTCGCACTCAAACGGTCATAACTTGAGCTACAGAGGTCCAAATGATGCGGTTCCATTTGCATTGGAAAGCTAACATTCGGGGCATCGATTTGATATATAATCTGGCATAGTAGCCATACAGCTAGGCAACGCAAACGCGTGCTCCACACGGACGCATTGTAGTGACAAAAATCAGCATGGCAGATTTCGCCCCCAGCGATTTTTGGGCTATTTCCAGCCCAGTTTCAAGCCCAGAAAACATAGTTTAAAGGCTGCAAAGTGGAGGAATGAAGGGAGACGACTCATAATTCACTTTTCATAATTTAGATGTAGTTTTTAGAGAGAGATGTTCTCTCTTCTCTCTTAGGTTTTAGGAATTAGGATTTCTCTTAGTTTTAGGATTTAGGATTATTTCTTCTTCATCACAGGTTCAATGTTCCTTTTTTTTATTTTTCCAATTTAATTTATGAACTTTTCCATGTTAGATTTGAATATTCTATTTAATATAATTTGAGATATTTCAGATATAAGATTGTTTTATTTTATTTATGTTATGGATGTTTTCGATTTATCCAAATTATTTTCATTCGAGTAGATTTTCTTCCCTTTTGGCTTTGGTTGAGTAATTAGTAACACTTGAGTTATCAAACTCATTGTGATTGATAATTGTTATCTTTGCTAATCAATTTGAATTCCAATAACTCTAGTATTTTCTTCGGAATTGTCTAGGATCTGGGAATCAAACTGATTTATCCACTTAACATACCAACATAGTTAGAGGTTGACCAAGTGGGAGCAAAAGCCAACTCTCATCACAATTGATAAGGATAACTAGGATAGGACTTCTAATTCTCATACCTTGCCAAGAGTTTTCTTAGTTATTAATCTATTTTTTCTACAATCTACCTTCCCTGTTCAACCTTTTAAAAACCCAAAAATACTGTTTTTCCATAACCAATAATAAAACACACCTCCCTGCAATTCCTTGAGAAGACGACCCGAGGTTTGAATACTTCGGTTATTTATTTTTATTGGGTTTGCTTAAGTGACGAACAAAACTTTTGCATGAAATGATTTTCTGTTGGTTTAGAAACTATACGTACAACGCGATTATATTTTTAAATTTCTTTACCGATAGAAATTCGATCGTCAAAATGGCGCCGTTGCCGGGGAATTGCAAACGTGTGCCTTATTATTGGTTATTGTAAATATTTTCTTTTTAATTGATTTTTTTCAAAAATTACAAAAAAAATTCAGATTTTTATTTTAAAATTTTTATCTTATCTTATCTTAGTTTTAAATTTCAAAATTCAAATATTTTCCAAAAATCATATCTTTTTCAAAATCTTATCTTATCTTATTTCAAAATCAAATTTCAAATTTCAATATTTAAAAATTCCAAAATTCAATTTCAAAATTTAAACTTAAAGTTTTTAAAATCAAACCTTTTCAAAATTTAAAATTTTCTCAAATCTTTATCTTATATTGTTGTTAGTATTTCTAGTTTTAGGAGTTTATTTTCATTAATTTTTATTAGTTTTTATTTCCTCTAGCTACCATGAACTCTCACCCCTTTGGCTATGAGTCTGGTTATAATTATGTTGCAGGAAGAGGAGATTATAATGACAACATGCACCATGGTTAGAACAATCAAAGATGGGAGGAGCTACAAGGATTTGATCAACCCTCATGGCATCAACCACCTCCATTGGACTATCAACAACCATTCTGTGATGCATATCAAGGCAATGGCTATGGTGAGCAACCTTTTGATTATCAAAAACCACCACCATATGCCTATGAACTCCCTCATCAACATGACTTTGGACTACTATACTCACAAGCCCCTTTCCACCATTCACCTCCATATGACCCTAACACGTATCCATCATACCAACCACCTTATGAGCCAAATGAACCATGCATAGAACCACCCCCATTCCAACACAATTACTCTCATGAACTACCACCTCAATATACACCATATCCTTATCATTATTAAGATGAACCACCTTCCTACCATGAATCCTTTCTCCCAACAAATGAACCCTCATATCCACCCCAAACCTCCATGAAAAACACACTTACCTCTCTCATTGGTCTCACCTCTAAACTCCAAAATCTTATATCCCGCATGGACCAACCCTCTACCTCCAATATTCAACCTTCAAGCTCTAGTGCACTTCCTTTTCAACCACAGAATGATCTCTCCATCCCATCACCACCATCCAGGGAAGAGCATCCACATCCATCAATCCAAGAGCAACATGATCCCAATGATGCTATTGACATGGAACAAGAGAGAAGGGATCATCTTTGTGAATCCATACTTCATAAGGAGCTAGAGGAGGCACTAAAGGTGAAGGTAGAAGAGACCTTTGCAGATGAAGGAGTAGTTGAAGGGAGTTGTCATAGAAAAGAAATCATCAAGGAGGAGTACGATTTTATACTTAAACAACTGGACAAAGCAGCAATTATTGAAAAGGAAAAAGTGGTTGCAGACTTAAGAGATGCTGAACCTCCATGGGAAGGTCAAGTCATAGAGCCTCCTTCAAAGACGTTTGAATTTGATATTGAGGAGGGTCTACAACCTCCAAGGCATGTCATGGTTGAAGACTTGGAAGAGGTTGATCAAGAGATGGAGATTCAAGAAGAAGAAACACAACCTCCCATGCCCTTGGTAAGCAATGAAGAAGAGATCGGATTGGAAGAAAACTACCAAGAGGAAGAGGTTGATGTTTAAGAAACATGCAACGAGGTGGAAGTTGTCAGAGAAGAGCACAAGGGAGTAGTGATGCACGAAAACTTGTCTCTCAACAAATTTCCCTTCGGCAAGTATACCGAATTGTCGTCAAGTAAAAACTCACAATAGAGTGAGGTCGAATCCATAGGGATTAATGAATTAAGCAATCAATGGTTAATTGATTATCCTAGTTAGACGAATCATATTGGAGTGATAAGTAACAAGGAAATATAAATGGCATAAAAGTAAAGAAAGCAATAAAGTGCAAAAAATTAAAATGGCAAGAAAAGTAAATATAAGAACTAAAAATAAAATGAACATTGGGATCAAGAGATATTGCAATCCTCCGGATCAAGTTCATTCTCATCTCTTCCTCAATCAATGCATTCATTGATCTCCTTGGCAATCTTAAGTGATTGGATCCCAATTCCTTGGCAATCCAATCTCTCTAAGCTTGAACAATTTCCCAATTTCTTGATTTAATTGCTCATGGAAAGAGATGAAGTTTGGTCACTGATTATACCACACACATTCATAGATCAAAGTATTGGTAGGATTAAATGTCACAATATCCGTCCAACCCTCAACCTAATCCAATGTGAGAGAGCATTTCTAGCATGATCTCCTCATTCCTCTTCCAAGGTTCCGAGGATATCCAATTATGGAGAGCTTCTCTTCCAAGATAGCTAACCAATTAGATGAAGATCGAAAGCTGGTGCGCGAAATTGTGAACTATACTTTTTCACAACTCTCATAATCCCCGGTCATGAACCCCAAAAACTTGGTAGTTCAATACCATGGCATTACACAACTTCGCACAACTAACCAGCAAGTGCACTGGGTCGTCCAAGTAATAAACCTTACGCGAGTAAGGGTCGATCCCACGGAGATTGTTAGTATTGAAGCAAGCTATGGTCATCTTGTAAATCTTAGTCAGGCAAACTCAAATGTATATGATGATGAACGAAAATAACACAAAAGTAAAGATAGAGATACTTATGTAATTCATTGGTAGGAACTTCAGATAAGCGCATGAAGATGCCTTCCCTTCCGTCTCTCTGCTTTCCTACTGTCTTCATCCAATCCTTCTTACTCCCTTCCATGGCAAGCTTAAGCAAGGGTTTCACCGTTGTCAGTGGCTACCTCCCATCCTCTCAGTGAAAGCGATTGCATATGCTCTGTCACAGCATAGCGGAATTCATCTGTCGGTTTTCAATCAGGCCGGAATAGAATCCAGTGATTCTTTTGCGTCTGTCACTAACGCCCCGCCCTCAGGAGTTTGAAGCACGTCAAAGTCATTCAGTCATTGAATCCTACTCAGAATACCACAGACAAGGTTAGACCTTCCGGATTCTCTTGAATGCCGCCATCAGTTCTCGCCTATACCACGAAGACTCTGATCTCACGGAATGGTTGGCTCGTTTGTCAGGCGAGCACTCGGTTGTCAGGCGATCAACCATGCATCGTGCAATCAGGAATCCAAGAGATATTCACTATGGCCTTAGTTGCTTGTAGAACAAGAGTGGTTGTCAGTCACCTTGTTCATAGGTGAGAATGATGATGAGTGTCACGGATCATCACATTCATCAAGTTGAAGAACAAGTGATATCTTAGATAAAGAACAAGCGGAATTGAATGGAAGAACAATAGTAATTGCATTAATACTCGAGGTACAGCAGAGCTCTACACCTTAATCTATGGTGTGTAAAAGCTCCACCGTTGAAAATACATAAGCATAAGGTCTAGGCATGGCCGAATGGCCAGCCTCCCCAAGTGATCAAAAGATCTAAAGAAAAAGGTTCCAAAGATCAAAAGATGAAAATACAATAGTAAAAGGTCCTACTTATAGAAAACTAGTAGCCTAAGGTGTACAGAGATGAGTAAATGACATAAAAATCCACTTCCGGGCCCACTTGGTGTGTGCTTGGACTGAGCAATGAAGCATTTTCGTGTAGAGACTCTTCTTGGAGTTAAACGCCAGCTTTTATGCCAGTTTGGGCGTTTAACTCCCATTTGGATGCCAGTTCCGGCGTTTAACGCTGGAAATCTTGAAGGTGACTTTGAACGCCGGTTTGGGCCATCAAATCTTGGGCAAAGTATGAACTATCATATATTGCTGGAAAGCCCAGGATGTCTACTTTCCAACGCCGTTGAGAGCGCGCCAATTGGGCTTCTGTAGCTCCAGAAAATCCACTTCGAGTGCAGGGAGGTCAGAATCCAACAGCATCTGCAGTCCTTTTTAGTCTCTGAATCAGATTTTTGCTCAGGTCCCTCAATTTCAGCCAGAAAATACCTGAAATCACAGAAAAACACACAAACTCATAGTAAAGTCCAGAAAAGTGAATTTTAACTAAAAACTAATAAAAATATACTAAAAACTAACTAGATCATAACAAAAACATACTAAAAACAATGCCAAAAAGTATACAAATTATCCGCTCATCACAACACCAAACTTAAATTGTTGCTTGTCCCCAAGCAACTGAGAATCAAATAAGATAAAAAGAAGAGAATATGCAATGAATCCCAAAAACATCTATGAAGATCAGTATTAATTAGATGAGCGGGGCTTTTAACTTTTTGCTTCTGAACAGTTTTGGCATCTCACTCTATCCTTTGAAATTCAGAATGATTGGCTTCTTTAGGAACTCAGAGTCCAGATAGTGTTAATGATTCTCTTAGTAAAGTATGATGATTCTTGAACATAGCTATTTATTGAGTCTTGGCTGTGGCCCAAAGCACTCTGTCTTCCAGTATTACCACCAGATACATACATGCCACAGACACATAATTGGGTGAACCTTTTCAGATTGTGACTCAGCTTTGCTAAAGTCCCCAATTAGAGGTATCCAGGGTTCTTAAGCACACTCTTATTTGCCTTGGATCACAACTCTTATTTTTCCATTTTTTTTTCGTTTTTTTTTTCGAAAATATTTTTTTTTTGAATAGCTTTTTCTTGCTTCAAGAATCATTTTAATGATTTTTCAGATCCTCAGTAACATGTCTCCTTTTTCATCATTCTTTCAAGAGCCAACATTCATGAACCACAAATTCAAGATACATATGCACTGTTTAAGCATACATTCAGAGAACAAAAGTATTGCCACCACATCAAAATAATTAAACTGTTATAAAATTCAAAATTCATGCAATTCTTCCTTTTTCAATTAAGCACATTTTTATTTAAGAAAGGTGATGGATTCATAGGACATTCATAACTTTAAGGCATAGACACTAAGACACTAATGATCACAAGACACAAACATGGATAAACATAAGCACTAAAAATTCGAAAAGCAGAAGAACAAATAACAAGGAAATCAAAGAACGGGTCCACCTTAGTGATGGCGGCTCTTTCTTGCTCTTGAAGATCCTATGGAGTGTTTGAGCTCCTCAATGTCTCTTCCTTGTCTTTGTTGCTCCTCCCTCATGATTCTTTGATCTTCTCTAATCTCATGAAGGATGATGGAGTGTTCTTGGTGCTCCACCCTTAGTTGTCCCATGTTGGAACTCAATTCTCCTAGGGAGGTGTTTAGTTGCTCCCAATAGTTTTGTGGAGGAAAGTGCATCCCTTGAGGAATCTCAGGGATCTCATGATGAGTGGGATCTCTTGTGTGCTCCATCCTCTTCTTAGTGATGGGCTTGTCCTCCTCAATGGGGGTGTCTCCCTCTATGTCAACTCCAACTGAATAACAGAGGTGACAAATGAGATGAGGAAAGGCTAACCTTGCCAAGGTAGAGGACTTGTCCGCCACCTTATAGAGTTCTTGGGCTATAACCTCATGAACCTCTATTTCTTCTCCAATCATGATGCTATGGATCATGATAGCCCGGTCTATGGTAACTTCGGACCGGTTGCTAGTGGGGATGATTGAGCGTTGTATAAACTCTAACCATCCTCTAGCCACGGGCTTGAGGTCATGCCTTCTCAATTGAACCGGCTTTCCTCTTGAATCTCTCTTCCATTGGGCGCCCTCTTCACATATGACTGTGAGGACTTGGTCCAACCTTTGATCAAAGTTGACCCTTCTAGTGTAAGGATGTTCATCTCCTTGCATCATAGGCAAGTTGAACGCCACCCTCACACTTTCCGGACTAAAATCCAAGTATTTCCCCCAAACCATAGTAAGATAATTCTTTGGATTCGGGTTCACACCTTGGTCATGGTTCTTGGTGATCCATGCATTGGCATAGAACTCTTGAACCATCAAGATTCCGATTTGTTGAATGGGGTTGGTAAGAACTTCCCAACCTCTTCTTCGGATCTCATGTCGGATCTCCGGATATTCACCCTTTTTGAGTGAAAAGGGGACCTCGGGGATCACCTTCTTCAAGGCCACAATTTCATAGAAGTGGTCTTGATGCACCCTTGAGATGAATCTATCCATCTCCCATGACTCGGAGGTGGAAGCCTTTGCCTTCCCTTTCCTCTTTCTAGAGGTTTCTCCGGCCTTGGATGCCATAATGGTTATGGAAAAACGAAAAAGCAACGCTTTTACCACACCAAACTTAAAATGTTTGCTCGTCCTCGAGCAAAAGAAGAAAGAAGAGAGTAGAAGAAGAAGAAATGAGGAAGGGGGAGATGGTGGTGTGTTCGGCCAAAGAGGGGGAGAAGTGGTGTTTAGGTTGTGTGAAAATGAAGGGTTGAAGAAGGGTATATATAGGAGAGAGGGGGGTAATGGTTCGGCCATTATGGGTGGGTTTGGGAGGGAAAGTGGTTTGAATTTGAAGGGTGAGGTTGGTGGGGATTTATGAAGGATGGATGTGAGTGGTGAAGAGAAAGATGGGATTTGATAGGTGAGGGGTTTTTGGGGAAGAGGTGTTGAGGTGATTGGTGAATGGGGGAAGAAGAGAGAGAGTGATGGTAGGGTCCTGTGGGGTCCACAGATCCTGTGGTGTCAAGGAAAAGGCATCCTTGCACCAAATGGCATCAAAATCCACGTTTTGAGTCATTTCTGGCGTTAAACGCCGGGCTGGTGCCCATTCCTGGCGTTTAACGCCAGGTTCTTGCCCTTTCCTGGCGTTTAACGCCAGTCTGGTGCCCCTTTCTGGCGTTAAACGCCCAGAATGGTGCCAGACTGGGCGTTAAACGCCCAGCTGCTAGGCTTACTGGCGTTTAAACGCCAGCAGCATCTTCCTCCAGGGTGTGCTATTTTTCTTCCTGTTTTTCATTCTGTTTTTGCTTTTTTCATTGTTTTTGTGACTTCTTATGATCATCAACCTACAAAAAAATAAAATAACAAAAGAAAATAATTAAATATAAGACATTGGGTTGCCTCCCAACAAGCGCTTCTTTAGTGTCACTAGCTTGACAGAGGACTCTCATGGAGCCTCAGAGATGCTCAGAACCATGTTGGAACCTTCCAACACCAAACTTAGAGTTTGAATGTGGGGGTTCAACACCAAACTTAGAGTTTGGCTGTGGCCTCCCAACACCAAACTTAAAGTTTGACTGTGGGGGCTCTGTTTGGCTCTGTTTGGAGAGAAGCTCTTCATGCTCCCTCTCCATGATGACAGAGGGATATCCTTGGGTCTTAAACACCAAGGATTCTTCATTCACTTGAATGATTAACTCTCCTCTATCAACATCAATCACAGCCCTTGCAGTGGCTAGGAAGGGTCTGCCAAGGATGATGGATTCATCCATGCTCTTTCCAGTCTCTAGGACTATGAAATCAGTAGGGATGTAATGGTCTTCAACTTTAACTAGAACATCCTCTACAAGTCCATAGGCTTGTTTTCTTGAGTTGTCTGCCATCTCTAGTGAGATTTTTGCAGCTTGCACCTCAAAGATCCCTAATTTCTCCATTACAGAGAGGGGCATGAGGTTTACACTTGACCCTAAGTCACACAAGGCCTTCTTGAAGGTCATGGTGCCTATGGTACAAGGTATAGAAAACTTTCCAGGATCCTGCCTCTTTTGAGGCAGTTTCTGCCTAGACAAGTCACCCAGTTCTTTGGTGAGCAAAGGGGGTTCATCCTCCCAAGTCTCATTTCCAAATAACTTGTTATTTAACTTCATGATTGCTCCAAGGTATTTAGCAACTTGCTCCTCAGTGACATACTCATCCTCTTCAGAGGAGGAATACTCATCAGGGCTCATGAATGGCAGAAGTAAGTCCAATGGAATCTCCATGGTCTCAGTTTGAGCCTCAGATTCCCATGTTTCCTTATTGGGAAACTCATTGGAGGTCAGTGGACGTCCAGTGAGGCCTTCCTCAGTGGCGTTCACTGCCTCTTCTTCCTCCCAGGATTCGGCCAAGTTGATGGCTTTGCACTCTCCTTTTGGATTTTCTTCAGTATTGCTTGGGAGAGTGCTTGGAGGGAGTTCAGTAATTTTCTTGCTCAGCTGACCCACTTGTCCTTCCAAATTCCTAATGGAGGATCTAGTTTCAATCATGAAACTTTGAGTGGTTTTGATTAGATCAGAGACCATTGTTGCTAAGTCAGAGGTATTCTGCTTAGAGCTCTCTGTCTGTTGCTGAGAAGATGATGGAAAAGGTTTGCTATTGCTGAACCTGTTTCTTCCACCATTATTATTGTTGAAACCTTGTTGAGGTCTCTGTTGATCCTTCCATGAAAGATTTGGATGATTCCTCCATGAAGGATTATAGGTGTTTCCATAGGGTTCTCCCATGTAATTCACCTCTTCTATTGAAGGGTTCTCAGGATCATAAGCTTCTTCCTCAGATGAAGCTTCCTTAGTACTGCTTGGTGCATTTTGCATTCCAGACAGACTTTGAGAAATCATATTGACTTGTTGAGTCAATATTTTGTTCTGAGCCAGTATGGCAATCAGAGTGTCAATCTCAAGAACTCCTTTCTTCTGACTAGTCCCATTGTTCACAGGATTTCTTTCAGAAGTGTACATGAATTGGTTATTTGCAACCATTTCAATCAGTTCTTGAGCTTCAGTAGGCGTCTTCTTCAGATGAAGAGATCCTCCAGAAGAGCTATCCAAGGACATCTTGGACAGTTCAGAGAGACCATCATAGAAAATACCTATGATGCTCCATTCAGAAAGCATGTCAGTGGGACACTTTCTGATCAATTGTTTGTATCTTTCCCAAGCTTCATAGAGGGATTCTCCTTCCTTCTGTCTGAAGGTTTGGACTTCCACTCTAAGCTTACTCAATTTTTGAGGTGGAAAGAACTTTGCCAAGAAGGCATTGACTAGCTTTTCCCAAGAGTCCAGGCTTTCTTTAGGTTGAGAGTCCAACCATGTTCTAGCTCTGTCTCTTACAGCAAAAGGGAATAGCATAAGTCTGTAGACCTCAGGGTCAACCCCATTAGTCTTAACAGTGTCACAGATTTGCAAGAACTCAGCTAAGAACTGATGAGGATCTTCCAATGGAAGTCCATGGAACTTGCAATTCTGTTGCATTAGAGAAACTAATTGAGGCTTAAGCTCAAAGTTGTTTGCTCCAATGGCAGGGATAGAGATGCTTCTCCCATAGAAGTTGGGAGTAGGTGCAGTAAAGTCACCCAGCACCTTCCTTGCATTGTTGGCATTGTTGTTGTTTTCGGCTGCCATTTGTTCTTCTTCCTTGAAGAATTCGTTCAGGTGCTCTAAAGAGAGTTGTGCTTTGGCTTCTCTTAGCTTTCTCTTCAAGGTCCTTTCAGGTTCGGGATCAGCCTCAACAAGAATGCCTTTGTCTTTGCTCCTGCTCATAAGAAAGAGAAGAGAACAAGAAAATGTGGAATCCTCTATGTCACAGTATAGAGATTCCTTTAGGTGTCAGAGGAAAAGAAGAGTAGAAGACAGAAGTGGAAAATTCGAATTTATCAGAGAGAATGGAGTTCGAATTTTGCATTAAAGGATAGTGTTAGTCCATAAATAGAAGGATGTGAGAAGGAGGGAAGTAATTTTTCGAAAATTAAGTGAAAAATTTTGAAAACATTTTTGAAAAGCATTACTTAATTTTCGAAAATGAAAGTGGGAAAGAAGTGAAGTGTTTTTTGAAAAAGATTTTGAAATTAGAAATCAAAAAGATTTGATTGAAAACTATTTTGAAAAAGATGTGTTTAAGAAGATATGATTAGTTTTAAAAAGATGTGATTGAGAAAATATGATTTGAAAAACATTTTAAAAAAAGATTTGATTTGAAAAGTAAAAACTTGACTAACAAGAAAAGATATGATTCAAACATTAAACCTTTCTCAACAGAAAAGGTAACATACTTGAAATGTTGAATCAAATCATTAATTGATAGTAAGTATCCTTGAAAAATGGAAAGAAATTGGTTTTGAAAAAGATTTGATTGGAAAATTGATTTGAAAAAGATTTCATTTTCAAAAGATTTTGAAAACTTAGAAAAAAATTGATTTGAAAACAAAATCTTCCCTTCTAGCCATCCTGGCGTTAAACGCCCAGAATGGTATCCATTCTGGCATTTAACGCCCAAAATGCTACCCTTTTGGGCGTTAAACGCCCAACCAGGTACCCTGGCTGGCGTTTAAACGCCAGTCTGTCCTTCTTCACTGGGCGTTTTGAACGCCCAGCTTTTTCTGTGCAATTCCTCTGCTGTATGTTCTGAATCTTCAATTCTCTGTATTATTGACTTGAAAAGACACAAATTAAAAATATTTTTGGATTTTTAATAATAAGGAAAAATCAAAATGCAACAAGAATCAAATAACAATGCATGCAAGACACCAAACTTAGCAGTTTGTATACTACTGACACTAACAAAATGAAAATGCATATGAGACACACAAAACAATCAAGTCAATAGAATTTCAAAGATCAGAGCAAGTAAATCATCAAGAACATCTTGAAGATCACTTAGAGATATGAATGCATGCAATTGACACCAAACTTATGATGAGACACTAGACTCAAACAAGAAATATTTTTGGATTTTATAATTTTGTAAATTTTTTTGTGTTTTTCGAAAATTAAGTGGAAAAAGATATCAAAACTCTTAATGAGAATTCCAGGAATCAGGGCAATGTTAGTCTAAGACTCCGGTCCAGGAATTAGACATGGCTTCACAGCCAGCCAAGCTTTCAAAGAAAGCTTCGGTCCAAAACACTAGATATGGCCAGAGGCCAGCCAAGCCTTAGCAGATCACTGTTCCAAAAGCAAGATTGATAAGAAATCAACAAGCTCTTGTGGTGATAAGTTGAAACCTCGGTCCAATGAGATTAGACATGGCTTCTCAGCCAGCCAGATTTCAACAAATCATCATGAAACTCTAGAATTCATCTTCAAGAATTTCGAAAAAAAATAAATACCTAATCTAAGCAACAAGATGAACCGTCAGTTGTCCAGCCTGAACAATCCCTGGCAATAACACCAAAAACTTGATGTTGCTGCCGGATCTTGGCATTGATGTTACCAAAAGCTTGCTCAAAACTTGAACAATCCCCGGCAACGGCGCCAAAAACTTGGTGCGCGAAATTGTGAACTATACTTTTTCACAACTCTCATAATCCCCGGTCATGAACCCCAAAAACTTGGTAGTTCAATACCATGGCATTACACAACTTCGCACAACTAACCAGCAAGTGCACTGGGTCGTCCAAGTAATAAACCTTACGCGAGTAAGGGTCGATCCCACGGAGATTGTTAGTATTGAAGCAAGCTATGGTCATCTTGTAAATCTTAGTCAGGCAAACTCAAATGTATATGATGATGAACGAAAATAACACAAAAGTAAAGATAGAGATACTTATGTAATTCATTGGTAGGAACTTCAGATAAGCGCATGAAGATGCCTTCCCTTCCGTCTCTCTGCTTTCCTACTGTCTTCATCCAATCCTTCTTACTCCCTTCCATGGCAAGCTTAAGCAAGGGTTTCACCGTTGTCAATGGCTACCTCCCATCCTCTCAGTGAAAGCGATTGCATATGCTCTGTCACAGCATAGCGGAATTCATCTGTCGGTTCTCAATCAGGCCGGAATAGAATCCAGTGATTCTTTTGCGTCTGTCACTAACGCCCCGCCCTCAGGAGTTTGAAGCACGTCACAGTCATTCAGTCATTGAATCCTACTCAGAATACCACAGACAAGGTTAGACCTTCCGGATTCTCTTGAATGCCGCCATCAGTTCTTGCCTATACCACGAAGACTCTGATCTCACGGAATGGTTGGCTCGTTTGTCAGGCGAGCACTCGGTTGTCAGGCGATCAACCATGCATCGTGCAATCAGGAATCCAAGAGATATTCACTATGGCCTTAGTTGCTTGTAGAACAAGAGTGGTTGTCAGTCACCTTGTTCATAGGTGAGAATGATGATGAGTGTCACGGATCATCACATTCATCAAGTTGAAGAACAAGTGATATCTTAGATAAAGAACAAGCGGAATTGAATGGAAGAACAATAGTAATTGCATTAATACTCGAGGTACAGCAGAGCTCCACACCTTAATCTATGGTGTGTAGAAGCTCCACCGTTGAAAATACATAAGCATAAGGTCTAGGCATGGCCGAATGGCCAGCCTCCCCAAGTGATCAAAAGATCTAAAGAAAAAGGTTCCAAAGATCAAAAGATGAAAATACAATAGTAAAAGGTCCTACTTATAGAAAACTAGTAGCCTAAGGTGTACAGAGATGAGTAAATGACATAAAAATCCACTTCCGGGCCCACTTGGTGTGTGCTTGGGCTGAGGAATGAAGCATTTTCGTGTAGAGACTCTTCTTGGAGTTAAACGCCAGCTTTTATGCCAGTTTGGGCGTTTAACTCCCATTTGGGTGCCAGTTCCGGCGTTTAACGCTGGAAATCTTGAAGGTGACTTTGAACGCCGGTTTGGGCCATCAAATCTTGGGCAAAGTATTGACTATCATATATTGCTGGAAAGCCCAGGATGTCTACTTTCTAACGCCGTTGAGAGCGCGCCAATTGGGCTTCCGTAGCTCCAGAAAATCCACTTCGAGTGCAGGGAGGTCAGAATCCAACAGCATCTGTAGTCCTTTTTAGTCTCTGAATCAGATTTTTGCCCAGGTCCCTCAATTTCAGCCAGAAAATACCTGAAATCACAGAAAAACACACAAACTCATAGTAAAGTCCAGAAAAGTGAATTTTAACTAAAAACTAATAAAAATATACTAAAAACTAACTAGATCATAACAAAAACATACTAAAAACAATGCCAAAAAGTATACAAATTATCCGCTCATCAAAAGCTCTCTAGTAAAATCAAGAGAAAAGAAAGAAGAAGAAGAATAAGAACTACAATTGATCTATTGAATCACAATAGAGCTCTCTAACCCAATGAAAAGAGTTAGTTGAGCATTGCTCTACCAAAATAGAAAAGAAAGAAAGTGCAGAAAAGTAAAGATGAAGATTAAAACTGAAATTAAAACTTCCAAGTTCATAAATGAAAATTACAACTAGAACGAAACTACTCCTAATGAAGAAAATAAGAGAAAAGGAAGAAGAGTGGTTGAGGTGAAGGGTCCGAAGACCTACTCCCCTTGGAGTGTGTCAATTCACAGAAGTTCGAATCGGTCTTCACTCTCTCCCCCTTCCTTCAATTCTCTATTTCTGACTATCCCCCTTGAATGAAAAGACTAAGGCCTTTATATAGGCTCTCCTAAAATACACAATGAAATTAAAAACAAATTACAAATAAATGAAAATTCCTATTCTAGATGTTTCTTGTGGCCTTGATTGGTTGACAATTGTGGGCTTGCTTGCTTGAGCTTTGAAGTGAATCAATTTGAGGTCCAGGTGCTTAACGTTAGTTCTGCCGTTAGTCACACTAACGCTACAAGTGTGGCATTAGTGTTGAAGTTATTGTGGCTAACGTTACACTTGCTACCCAGTTGGTGTTTTTGGGTCTTAAAAGATGCCTCTTGTTTGTGCTCCAATTTCACGCCCACTATAGACTATTATATATCTTTGGAAAGCTCTGAATATCAGCTTTCTAACACAATGGAAATTACCTCAATTGGATCTATATAACTCAAGTTATGCTCCTTTGAAGTGGACAAGGTCGCTGGCATAGTCGCTAGCGTTACTGGAAAACGTGAGTCACGATAACGCTAGCGATCAAGGGCTTAATATTGCCAGGTTCTGGAGCTCAAACTTAATTTCCACCCCATACTATTATATATTTTTGGAAAACTCTGGATGTCTACTTTTCAACGCTTTTGAAAGCGCATCATTTGGAGCTCTACAGCTCGAGTTACACTTCTTGGAAGGTGAAGAGGTCAGTTGGCCTTACTACAGGTTGATACCATGTTCATCTTTGCAATTTTGGGGCAGGTTTTCTCCCTTAAATTTAGTATCCACCATGTAGTGCCATATATGCTTGGAAAGCTCTGGAATCCTACTTTCCAATGCCACTAGAATCACCTCATTTGAAGCTTTGTGGCTCAAGTTATTCTTGTTTGAAGAAGGCATGGTCAGGTTGTCGTGTGAGATTTTTGCCCATGTTAGTGTAACTAACGTGGCCATTAACGTGGGTCTTCCTTTGCTTCACTAGCATTAGTGGCGTTTACCTTTTTCACTAACGTTGGCATCTCCTTTTCCTTCCACGTTAGTTCCTACGTTAATGTAACTAACGTGGAAGCTAACATGAGTCTTCTTGCCCTTCGCTAGCATTATTGGCACTCACTTTTGCCAATAACGCTGCTCCTTCTTCAACGTTGATGCCATTAACGTTCCCACTAATGTTCCAACTTTCCTTCCTTCCACGTTAGTGCCCACGTTAGTAGCACTAACGTAGCCACTAACGTGGCTCTTCTCTGCTTCTTTTGGCCTAAAATCAAGCAAACAAAGTGCATCAAGGTAACATACAAGATGATCTTTATATACTAAGTGTGCTAATAATACTCAAAATCAAAACTTCACTTATTGTGATCTATTTTATCATATTTACCCTGTATATTAGCTAAAATTCACCTATGCTTGAGATTTTGTTTCTTGCAGAGATTTTTCATGCTATTACTCATATATTGGCAAGATTTGTATGAAAACTAAACAGAAATCTACTGAAATATCTACTAAAAGTAGGCAATGATGTACGTGCATCACAACACCAAACTTAAATCTTGCTTGTCCCCAAGCAAGGAAAGAATTATGCACAAATGATTCTTTTTATTGGAGTGTGCTAAAGAATTTCTTATGATGTCTTGGTGAGTGAAGTGATTAAGTGATAATGGAGGCCAACTCCAATTATAAGCTTATGCAAGGGTTCCAGTGTTCATTAGTCCTTACATCTTGGAAGTCTTAGATCTTAGGAATGTCATTCGGATGGCATTATGGAGTCCTCTTTATAGATTATCACCTTGAAGCAATATTTATTTGTCTTGGCCTTGACTCTAGGTGTCATGTCTCAAAGCGGCCCTTTAGGATAAGTTTTCAATCAATACTCCCAACCCAGTTGGGTTAAGGTATTAGGTGATGAAGCACCCCTTAGTATTTACTTGCTCAGGCCTCTTTCTTTGACACAAATTCACCACAAGCATGTAACTAGGACAATAACTCTTTGAGTTTTTGTATCATTCTTTTTCGTCCTAGTAATTGATGCTCAGAGCCTTGGGCTTTTTCCTTGTTTTTCTTTTTCTTTTGTTTTCTTTTATTTACTGCTTCTTGGTTCAATAGATTTTTGAGAATTTCCATAACACTTCTCCGAATTTCAATTCCTGTCTATGAGCTCCCATGCAAGTTTTCACAAACATGTAATCTCAATACACAATCATACAATCAATCCATTTCTCTTAATCTTTAGCTTGCCTCAAAATTGATAAAACTCCTCAACATTTTCCTTTCAAAAGAATGATTTCTTCGGTGCATTTTTAAGTATAATGGGTGCAAGTAGATTAAAGATGAAGGTGCAATGATAAGCAGTGAACCATGCTTATTACTAAAAGTAACATAACAGAACAGAGGTAGACCACAGAATTCAAAACAAGAGACATTCATGATTGCCATTAAGTTTACTAGGAGTAAATGAGAAGGAAAGGAACTTTACAACCTTTGTAGCTCATCTTCGCCCTTGTTGTCCCTTCCTGTAGACTTCCTCCCTCCAATCACCATCTTAGAATAAGTGCTTTGCCGGTAGTAACAAGTAGGAGCAGTGGTGTTGAGATTGTGATTCAACCATGAATGTCAAAAAAGAGAAACAGGCTATGAGTAACGCATAAAATTAAGCAAGCTTGGTTAAAAATGACACTACAGGCCTAAGAAGCAAAGGCATTATGATTGTACAAACAAGTGGTGTTGCTGGACACATTGCATAGAAAAATAAGTGGCACACCAAACTTAGTGTGACACTTTCTCTTGGAATTGATACAAGTATCTAAAAAGATTGAAAACAAATTGTTGCAGGACAACACCAAACTTAGAATGTGATCATATGCCAATTTTATTTGAAAAGAAGCTAAGTAAAAGAAACTGTTGTATTAATAACAAAATCACCAAGAGCCAGAGCTGTCACGAATAGGGGCTTCTTGGTGAGGTATTAACACAAACAGTTAGAGAGCATAGAAAATAAAGAAACAAAAGAAAACAAAGACAAAAGAAAAGTGTCTAATCTAGTAAATCAATCAACCGATAGTTTGTTAATCATAATTAATCCCCGGCAACGGTGCCATAAACTTGATGCATGAAAACTTGTCTCTCAAAAAATTTCCCTTCGGCAAGTGATGAGCGGATAATTTATACGCTTTTTGGCATTGTTTTTAGTATGTTTTTAGTATGATTTAGTTAGTTTTTAGTATATTTTTATTAGTTTTTAGTTAAAATTCACTTTTCTGGACTTTGCTATGAGTTTGTGTGTTTTTCTGTGATTTCAGGTATTTTCTGGCTGAAATTGAGGGTCCTGAGCAAACATCTGATTCCGAGACCAAAAAGGACTGCAGATGCTGTTGGATTCTGACCTCCCTGCACTCGAAGTGGATTTTCTGGAGCTACAGAAGCCCAATTGGCGCGCTCTCAACGGCGTTGGAAAGTAGACATCCTGGGCTTTCCAGAAATATATGATAGTTCATACTTTGTCCAAGATTTGATGGCCCAAACCGGCGTGGCAAATCAGCCTCAGAAATTCCATCGTTTAACGCTGGAACTGGCATAAAACTTGGAGTTAAACGCCCAAACTGGCATGAAAACTGGCGTTTAACTCCAGAAAAGGTCTCTACACGAAAATGCTTCATTGCTCAACCCAAGCACACACCAAGTGGGCCCGGAAGTGGATTTTTAAGTCATTTACGCATTTCTGTATACCCTAGGCTACTGGTTTACTATTAATAGGATCTTTTGACATTGTATCAGTACCTCATGACACTCTATACGTTTCTTTGTGTATCTTCCACGACATGAGTCTCTAAACCCCATGGTTGGGGGTGAGGAGCTCTGCTGTGTCTTGATGGATTAATGCAATTACTACTGTTTCTCATTCAATCATGCTTGCTTCCATTCTAAGATAATACTTGTTCTTAACCCAGATGAATATGATGATCCGTGACAATCATCATCATTCTCAACTATGAACGCGTGCCTGACAACCACCTCCGTTCTACCTTAGATTAAGTAGTTATCTCTTGGATTCTTTAACCGGAATCTTCGTGGTATAAGCTAGAACTGATGGCGGCATTCAAGAGAATCCGGAAGGTCTAAACCTTGTCTGTGGTATTCTGAGTAGGATTCAATGATTGAATGACTGTGACGAGCTTCAAACTCCTGAAGGCGGGGCGTTAGTGACAGACGCAAAAGAATCACTGGATTCTATTCCGGCCTGATCGAGAACCGACAGATGATTAGCCATGCTGTGACAGAGCATAGGAACATTTTCACTGAGAGCATGGGAGGTAGCCATTGACAACGGTGAAACCCTACATACAGCTTGCCATGGAAGGAGTCTTGCGTGCTTGAAGAAGGAGACAGTAGGAAAGTAGAGATTCAGAAGACAGAGCATCTCCAAAACCTCAACCTATTCCCCATTACTGCAAAACAAGTAACCATTTTATGTTCTTTTGCTTTTCACAATCAATCCTGATAATTTCTGATATCCTGACTAAGATTTACAAGATAACCATAGCTTGCTTCAAGCCGACAATCTCCATGGGATCGACCCTTGCTCATGCAAGGTATTACTTGGACGACCCAGTGCACTTGCTGGTTAGTTGTGCGGAGTTGCAAAAGTGTGATTGCAATTTCGTGCACCAAGTTTTTGGCGCCGTTGCCGGGGATTGTTCGAGTTTGGACAACTGACGGCTTATCTTGTTGCTTAGATTAGGACTGTTTTGTTTTTGTTGGTTTAGAGTCTTTTAGTTGAGTCTAGTTTCATATTTTAAGTTTGGTGTCAATTGCATGCTTTTACTTTTCTTTTAGTTTTTCGATTTTGCATGTCCTTAGTCCCTTTTTGATTCATAAAAATTCTAAGTTTGGTGTCCTCTTTGTGTTTTTCCCTTAAAAATTTTCAAAAATTTAGTGTTTGATTTTCTAAAAATTCTAAGTTTGGTGTCATTTTGTTGTTTTTCTCTTTCCTCATTTCAAAAATCAAATCTTTTTCAAAAAATTTTTTCAATCATATCTTCTTAATTGCTGATTTCAAAATCTTTTTAATTAATTAATTGATTCAGTTCTCAATTTGCTTTGATCTTATTTTCTTTTTGATTTTTGATTTTTTTATTTTTATTTCCTTTTGTTTTTGTTCATACCCTGACCGAGCTCCTCCAAATCGGCAAAATCCATGAAAGGTCCGACCTCGTCCCAAGGCCCACGCCTGAGGTCGGACCTCGGACAACAAAGCTAAGAAGGCCCATCAAAAGGAACGCAGCCCAAAAACTAAAAGGCCGAAAAGGCCTAGAGAAAGGCGGTTCCACAAAGATAGGGATAAAACTCCCAAAAGATAAGATAAGATAAGAATATCTTATCCAGGGAAGATCACAGCCAACTACTATAAATACACTAGAGCACCCAGGTATAACTCAGACTCTAATTCTACTCAATATCTGCTTGAACCCATGCTAACTTAAGCATCGGAGTGTCATTGCAGGTACAACCACCAACCTCTCCACATATCAAGCTCGGGTCCCTGACCCCTACCTCGGACCTCTCCAGAGACGACCGAGCTACACGTTTCAAGTAACCCCCGGAACATTGGCGCCGTTGCCGGGGACCTGGAAGTCATCCCTCTACCATGGCGGACGACCCCTCCAACAATGACCGCGCGGCATCAGAACAAGAGGAGGAAGTTGACACCGGAGAACGACCGGACAGCCCTCTATCACCGCGCACTCCAGGAGGAAACAAACAGAATCGCCCAAAGACGTCACTCCCAAACAAAGATCCACGAAATCCCGAAAAAGAAAAGAGCTCGGAAATTCTAGAAGCAGTCCGGGCACAACATAACCGACTAAAACAACTCGAAGAGGACATAAAGAAGCAAAAAGAAACTGAACAAGATCTGAGAAGGGAAGCTCGCAAGCGCAGAGAATTAGAAGAAAAACTGCAGAAAATAGAGGCCAACCTGAAAGATCGGTCAGACCGCGGCCCCACCCCCGAAGGCAACCATGATCCCTTCACGCAAGAGATCATGAAGGAGAAGGTACCGCGAAACTTTAAACCACCCGATATGGATCTCTACGACGGCACCACCGACCCAAGTCACCACCTCAGCAACTTCAGAAGCAGAATGTACCTAGTCGACGCCTCCGACGCGATTCGGTGCAAAGCCTTCCCCACCACTCTCACCAAATCAGCCATGAAGTGGTTCGACAACCTGCCACCTAGATCAATCACCAGCTTCGAAGACCTAACCAAAAAATTCCTAACAAGATTCTCCATTCAAAAGGACAAGGCAAAACATGCCCCCAGTCTACTCGGGATCAAACAAGGTAACCAAGAAACTCTCCGAGAGTACATGGAGCGATTCAACAAAGCCTGCCTGG
The DNA here is from genome assembly GCF_003086295.3 of Arachis hypogaea. NCBI lineage: Eukaryota > Viridiplantae > Streptophyta > Magnoliopsida > Fabales > Fabaceae > Arachis > Arachis hypogaea. The sequence goes on from NC_092039.1 coordinate 92,717,584, forward strand.
ACATACAGCACTTGCCCACTGAAGCAGCCATCATGGGACTAGCAAACGGCCTAAAAGAGGGACCGTTTAGCCAATCCCTATCCAAACGATACCCGACCTCCCTATACGAGGTGCAGGAACGGGCAGAAAAATATATCAACATGGAGGAAACCTCCCAGCTAAGAGACTCTTCTAGGAAGGAATCAACCTACCCGTTCCAAGATCGAGATCGGGAACAGAAGAAGAAAGAAGAATCCAGCTCGGACAAGCCACGGAAGTACCATAGCTACACTCCCCTCCGAGTTTCCCTGGTAGACGTCTACAGAGAAGTATGCCACACCGAAAAAATCCCACCGCCCCGACCTCTAAAACACAAGAGAGCAGGGAGAGATCGGTCCGAATACTGTGAATACCACAAGCTCTACGGTCATTCTACTAACGACTGCCACGACCTAAAAAATGTTATAGAAAAGCTAGCCAGAGAAGGAAAACTCGACAGATATATAGCAGAGAAGGGAGAAGAGACCAAAAAGAGAAGGAGGGGAGATAACGAAGATCGGGCTGAGCAAACCCCGCGAACCCCTGAAAGGCACGTTCACATGATAAATGGAGGTTTTGCAGGCGGAGGAACATCCAGATCCTCGCGAAAAAGACACCTCAAAGATGTCTATCATGTCCGAGAAGACAGCCCCCTGCCCGAATTACCTACTATCTCGTTTACCCGAGAAGATGCTCAAGGGGTAATACCCGGGCACGACGATCCAATGGTAATCACCATCATCCTAGCAAACGCCAACCTACATCGAACCCTGGTTGACCAGGGAAGCTCAGCAGATATTCTGTTCAAAACGGCCTTCGACAAACTCGGACTTGAAGAAAAAGAGCTAAAGGCCTATCCCACCGACTTATTTGGACTAGGGAACACCCCGATCCATCCCTTAGGATACATCTCGCTACATACTACCTTTGGAAGAGGCGAGCAATGTAGAACATTAACCATCAACTACATTATAGTCGACGTCACTTCAGCATACAATGCCCTCATTGGGCGACCAACCCTAAACAGACTAGCAGCTATAGTCTCAACCCCACACCTCTGTATGAAGTTCCCTACCACAAAGGGAATCGCTACCCTAAAAGGCGACCAAAAACTAGCACGGCGATGCTACAACGAAAGCCTGAGCCTAAAAGGGAAAGAGGTCAATACAATAGAACTCGGACGAGTTCAAGCCCGAGAAGACCTCCGGCCACAACCAGAGGGAGAAACCGAAAAAATCCAAATCGGGAACACACCTGAAAAAATAACAAACGTAGGAGCAAACCTCGAAGCAGGCCTAAAGGAGGAACTCATAACCCTCTTAAAGGAGAATTCCGACCTCTTCGCCTGGAAAGCCTCCGACATGCCAGGCATAAGCCCCGACCTGATGTGCCATAAGCTATCAGTATACCCGGGGTCCAGACCTGTCCAACAAAGACGCCGGAAACTCGGGCCTGAGCGCATGCAAGCAATAGAAGAACAAGTACAAGCATTACTAGATGCAGGGTTCATTCGGGAAGTAAAATACCCCCTATGGCTCGCAAACGTGGTCCTGGTAAAAAAGCCCAACGGAAAATGGAGGATGTGCGTCGATTACATGGATCTCAACAAAGCCTGCCCCAAGGACCCATATCCACTACCAAACATCGACGCCTTAGTAGACGCAGCCTCAGGCTATAGATATCTCTCCTTCATGGACGCATACTCGGGATACAATCAAATCCCGATGTACGGACCCGACCAAGAAAAGACCTCGTTCATAACCCCAAGGGCAAACTACTGCTACGTAGTAATGCCCTTCGGGCTGAAGAACGCAGGGGCAACCTACCAGAGGCTAATGAACAAAGTGTTCTCAGAACACATCGGACTACAACTAGAGGTGTACGTCGACGACATGCTGGTAAAGACACAAGAAGACGGAAACTTGTTGACCGACCTCACCAGTGTCTTCGGCACCCTCAGAAAGCACAACATGAGACTCAACCCGACAAAGTGCACCTTCGCCGCAGAAGCCGGAAAATTCTTAGGCTTCATGTTGACTCAAAGGGGCATCGAAGCAAACCCGGACAAATGCCAAGCGATACTCAATATGAAAAGCCCGACCTGTGTCAAAGAAGTACAACAGCTGAATGGAAGGCTGGCCGCCCTATCAAGATTCTTGGCAGGATCAGTGATAAAATCACTACCTCTCTACTCACTCCTAAAGAAAGGGAAACCCTTCTCGTGGACCCCGGAGTGCGAAAAAGCCTTTCAAGAATTCAAGGAATTCCTCGGGCAGCCACCAATCCTAACCCGACCTTTAAAAGGGGAAGAGCTCGTATTATACCTCTCGGTCGGACATCGGGCAGTCGCTTCAGCATTAATACAGGAAAATGACCAAGGACAACACCCCGTATACTTTGTGAGCAAGGCACTACAAGGGGCCGAATTAAACTATCAGAAAATAGAAAAATTCGCCTACGCCCTAGTATTCACAGCTCGGAGGCTCCGTCCCTACTTTCAAGCCCACACCATCAAAGTCCGGACAAACCAACCTATGAGACACATCCTGCAAAAAACAGACCTGGCAGGACGAATACTACAATGGGCGGTGGAACTGTCCGAGTTCGACCTCCACTATGAAGCCCGGACTGCCATAAAATCTCAGTACCTAGCCGACTTCATCACAGAATATACTGAGACCCCTGGAACCCCACTCTCATGGAATCTGTATGTCGACGGGTCCTCAAACAAAACAGGAAGCGGAGCCGGGGTTATACTCGAAAGCGACCAAGGAACACAGATAGAACTATCCCTAAAATTCGAGTTCCAGGCTTCGAACAACCAAGCCGAATACGAGGCCCTACTAGCAGGTCTAAAGCTAGCCGAAGAGGTCGGAGCCCAGAGAATCACGATCTTCAGCGACTCCCAGGTCGTCACATCTCAAGTAAATGGAAGCTACCAGGCCAAAGACCCAACTATGAAAAAATACCTGGATCAAACACAGGCACAATTACGCCACTTTTCAGAAATACAAATCCAGCACATACCTCGGGAACAAAACGCCCGGGCAGACGCCCTCTCAAAGCTCGCCAGCACCAAGCCCGGAGGCAACAACAGAAGTCTCCTCCAGGAAACTTTACAATCCCCCTCCGTGCTAAGAGAGGAAGAAACGCTGAATATATCCAACCAACAGCAAGGATGGATGACCCCCATACTCCGCTACCTGAAGTCGGGAACTCTTCCCGCCGAAAGAAAGGAAGCTAAAAGACTCACGAAAGATGCCCAGAATTATACACTAATTCACGGCGTATTATACAGAAGAGGATTCACAAATCCCCTCCTTCGGTGCGTCCCGACCTTAGAAACAAAGAACGTCCTCGAAGAAGTCCACGGAGGCATGTGTGGGAACCATCTCGGAGCTCGGGCATTATCTAAAAAGGTAGTCCGAGCCGGCTTCTACTGGCCGACCTTGCAGAAAGACGCAACGGAATTCGTGAAAATATGCCCCCCCTGCCAAAAACACGCCAATTTCCACAAGGCACCACCAGAAGACCTTATCAGCATCACCGCACCATGGCCCTTCGCAAAATGGGGACTTGACCTACTTGGCCCGTTCCCACAAGGACCGGGGCAAGTCAAATACCTCATAGTAGGGGTCGACTACTTTACAAAGTGGATCGAAGCTGAGCCCTTAGCCACCATTACGGCTCAGAAAAGCCGCAAATTCCTATACAAAAACATTGTCACAAGGTTCGGAGTCCCCTACTCCATCACAACAGACAATGGAACACAGTTCACGGACACAAGTTTTCAGAACTTGGTGGCCGAACTAAAAATCAAACAGCAATTCACATCAGTCGAACACCCACAAGCCAATGGACAAGCAGAAGCTGCAAATAAAGTCATCTTGGCCGGGTTAAAACGAAGACTCCAAGAGGCCAAAGGGCATGGGCGGAGGAACTCCCCCAGGTACTATGGGCATATCGGACAACCCCACACTCTACAACGGGAGAATCCCCATTCCGACTAGCTTACGGGATGGAGGCAATGATTCCTATCGAAATAGATGAAGGGTCGCCCAGAGTCATCTTCTACAACGAAGGAAGCAACCCACATGCACAAAGGGAAGAACTCGACCTCCTCCCCGAGGTCCGAGAAAGAGCCCGAATCCGAGAAGAAGCCTTAAAACGGCGAACGGCCCTCAGATACAATCAAAAGGTAATAAAGCGAAGTTTCTCCATTCACGACCTGATTCTAATCCGAAATGACATCGGAACACAAAAACCGGGAGAAGGAAAGCTAGCCGCAAACTGGAAAGGGCCCTACAAGGTAACAGAAGTCTTAGGGACAGGCTACTACAAAATATCCGACCTAGAAGGCAATGAGCTGCCCAGGGCCTGGCACGCCTGTAATCTAAGACGGTACTACAGCTAGAAAAGCTTAACCCGAGGTGTACTCTTTTTCCCTACAAGGGTTTTTTAATGAGACACCCGGTTAAAGACACCCGACCTAGTCAAGGGTAAACATTCTGTAAATATTCCCTCTTTTTTAATACTAATCAAAATTTTCCATTTTTTCCTCATGATGAAACAAGCCCTAGAAAAGTACCCCGCCAAGGCACATTAATTTATGCTCGGCAAAACGCAAAAAATCATTTGCCAAAAGGCCACACAAGGTCGGCAAAGATAAAGCGACGAGGTTCAAATTAATGTGAGAAGTTATAAAGTAACTCTGAAAAGGCTCAAAAAGCCAAATAAAAAGAGGTTACAAAAATAATTTAAAAAGGCCGACCAACGACAAAGTCGGACCCAACGAAAACGAGGTACTCAAGCGCCCGAGGTCCGAGAAAAAGCTCGGACCCAAAGCCTTAAAACGGCGAGAACCAAGATTTCGAAAAACGCTTACTAAAAAGTTGCTTTACAAAAGCAACTAAAAAGTACAAGCGAAAGAACGAAATCAAAGGAAGTTTCGACAAACGCTAGCTAAAAAGTTGTTATCCGAAAACAACTAAAAAGCACAAAAGCGGAAACGAAAGGTCAAAACGCTAGCTAAAAAGTTGTTATCCGAAAACAACTAAAAAGCACAAAAGCGGAAACAAAAGGTCAAAACGCTAGCTAAAAAGTTGTTATCCAAAAACAACTAAAGAGCACAAAAGCGTAAACGAAAGGTCAAAACGCTAGCTAAAAAGTTGTTATCCGAAAACAACTAAAAAGCACAAAAGCGGAAACAAAAGGTCAAAACGCTAGCTAAAAAGTTGTTATCCGAAAACAACTAAAAAGCACAAAAGCGGAAACAAAAGGTCAAAACGCGAACAAAAACGCCGCATAATAAAGTTACCACAAGTAGCTAAATAAAGCAAAAGGTGTCCAAAAGCGTTCACAGAGACCATCCAACAAAAAGCCCACAGGCCGGGCAAACCACTAAAAAGATTACAGAGGATCAAGGTCCTTTCCAGACTCCACATCAACAGCAGGCTGCGGAGGAAACATAGATATCGGGACTGCATCAACGGCAACATCATCCCGACCAGATCTATCCCCGACCAAAGGTGAAGTCGGGTTCTCAACCGGAGCTTTGGGGTCGGACATCGGCACCTCATCCTCGGAAGGAGCAGGAACAATCTTCCCCTCCACAACAACGTTGTCCGTACTGAATAAGCTCAGATCCAGGTCGGGAGCAAGAACCCGGACCTGAGCCTTCAAATTCTCAAACATGGCATCCATACCCTTGGCCACATGACCTTCCAGCTCGTAAAACTTGTCCTGTGCAGATTGCAACTCCTCCTTTGTCTCCACAAGCTCGGTATATAGCCGAGTATAATTCTCTGTAGCCGCCTTCGCCATCTCCTCAGATGTCTTCGCTGCCGCCACAGCCGCGGTAGCTTTAGTTTTCTCTTTCTCCAAAGAGGCCTCCAACTCAGTAATCCTGGCAGCCTTCATTTGACTAATCCTATCAAGCTCGGACTGAGTCTTCTCAAGTCGGGAACTGGTCGCCCCAAGGGGGATTTCTTGAACTCCCGGGCAATAGCGGCATGAAGACTAGCCATCCGGACACAGCTCCGCGCCATATACTGAAAATGATGCTCCATAGAAACATCATCAGTGGAAATAAAGGTCTGAGGGAGAATATGCTGCTCAATCCAACCAAGAGCGTCAAAGTCCTTATCATTGAAACCGGCAAGCTCTTGAGAGGTCTTCTGCTTCTTGGGAGGAGGACCCGAGAACGGAGGAGGAGAAGAGGTAGCAGGCCCAGAGGTCGGAGGATCCTGACTTATAGCTCGGAACTGGGGAGTCGGAATAGTCTTCGACCGAGTCTGAACACCCACAGTAGTCTTCTGCGGAGAAGATCGGGCAGAAGCATCCCCGGCCTCGAGATTTCGAGCAGCCACCGACTTCTTCGTCCGACGAAGAAACTTCATGGAATCCGCCTGAGAAGACATCTCTGCAGAAATAAAAAAGAAAAAAGATCACCACAACAGAAATTCCACCGAAAACAAGCAAAACCCAAATACTAAAAAGGATAAATCTCAAAGAGGTCGGGAACTACCTAACTCGGAACGGAGAAGGCTTGGATCTCCCAACATTTTCTTCGTGTCCAAGTGAGGTGCCCGACCCCATAAACTGCTCACCATACCCACAAAAGCCTGCTCCACCTCATCTAGACTCTCAAAAGTATACTTAGCAGACACTATATTCTCCTGCCAACAAAGAGGAAAAGAAGGCTCCCCACTCTCATCTAGAAAGAAAGGTTGGACGTCTCCAACAGCCCGGACCTTGAAATAAAAGTTCTTAAAATCGTGAAAAGACTCATCATACAGGGTACAGAACTTCCTCCCCTGATTAGCCCTAAAAGAGACCCAAGACACCTTCCCTCCGCCCGACCCCGGCTTCGTCAACACAAACAAATAGGAAAAAAGAGAAATAGAGGGAGAGACACCCAAAAATTGACACAAGAGTTGGAACAACTTTAAAAATGCCCAAGAATTCGGATGGAGCTGCGTAGGGGCAAGGTTACAAGACCATAACACCTCGGACTCCAGGTCGGTAAAGGGAAGTCGGACACTCAGCTTAGAGAAAAAGCAATCATAAGCATAAAAGAAGAGCTTCTCGGAACTATCTAAGGGCGGGAAGCACACTCTCTCCTCGGAATCCGGGGCTACTAACTCATAATCCCTCTCAGACTCTCTATCTTCACATATGCTACATTGCCTACGAAACCTAGCTAAATACTCAGAATCTACCACAGATGGGACTCTTAGGGGAACAGGATCTACCCAACCAAGACCACTCGGAATCTTGGTCGACATCGCTTGAAGAACCTTTCGAGACATAAAAATTCTTGCCTACAAAGAAGAATACAACAGCAAGCAAAAATCACATAAAAGCAGGCAGCGAAAACCATTCAGCAAAAACAAGAAACAACAATCTTTGAGATGAAAATGCAGCAACCCGGAACAAAATACCAAAAGAAAAGAGCCCCCCCCCCCAATATATACAAAACAAACAAAGCAATGGCGGCGCCTCTTTTCGGGGCAAACCAGGCATAGAGAAAACAGAAACAGAAGCATACAAAGAAAAGAAACGGGAACAAACCTGGAAGAAGGAAACGAAGACGATGAACTCCGAAGCAAGGAGAACAGAACGGCGGCGCAGAGGAAACCCCGGAAGAACACGCAGAAGGACTCGGGGAAGAAGAAAAAAGAAAGAAGAAAACGTCGCTCGAACAAATAAGATGGCGAAACTCAGAAAAACAGGAAGGGAACAGAATAAACGAAGAAAAAGGGGAGAAGGGGCAAATAAATAATGCCTTCACAGAGCCCGAACGAAAATCGAGAAGAAACGGAAAAATGCAATAAATGCTGAAACGGCCATTTTTTGAATTTTGAAAAACTACTATGCCCGAGCTCGACCTCTCAAAAAGGACGAACTCGGGCAGGGGCACTGTTCATACCCTGACCGAGCTCCTCCAAATCGGCAAAATCCATGAAAGGTCCGACCTCGTCCCAAGGCCCACGCCTGAGGTCGGACCTCGGACAACAAAGCTAAGAAGGCCCATCAAAAGGAACGCAGCCCAAAAACTAAAAGGCCGAAAAGGCCTAGAGAAAGGCGGTTCCACAAAGATAGGGATAAAACTCCCAAAAGATAAGATAAGATAAGAATATCTTATCCAGGGAAGATCACAGCCAACTACTATAAATACACTGGAGCACCCAGGTATAACTCATACTCTAATTCTACTCAATATCTGCTTGAACCCATGCTAACTTAAGCATCGGAGTGTCATTGCAGGTACAACCACCAACCTCTCCACATATCAAGCTCGGGTCCCTGACCCCTACCTCGGACCTCTCCAGAGACGACCGAGCTACACGTTTCAGGTAACCCCCGGAACAGTTTTATTTTATTTTTTTCGGTTAATTCAAAAAAAAATATACTTTGCTTGTGAATCCATATCATTTCCCTTTATCCATCATGGACCTAAGTGGAATTGATCAGTCCAGAAGGACTCTGGGGTCATATGCTAACCCCATTACAGCTGCATATGGGAGTAGCATTTGTACACCTCCCATCAAAGCAAGCAGCTTTGAGCTAAATCCTCAACTCATTATCATAGTGCAGCAAAATTGCCAGTATTCCGGTCTTCCTCAGGAAGAGCCTACTGAGTTTCTGGCACAGTTTTTACAGATTGCTGACACAGTACATGATAAAGAGGTGGATCAGGATGTCTACAGACTATTACTGTTTCCATTTGCTGTAAAAGATCAGGCTAAAAGGTGGTTGAATAACCAACCTACAGCAAGCATAAAGACATGGAAACAGTTGTCAGACAAATTCCTGAATCATTTTTACCCTCCAAAGAGGATGACACAGCTAAGGCTGGACATCCAAGGCTTTAAACAAGAGGATAATGAATCCCTTTATAATGCCTGGGAGAGGTATAGAGGTATGCTAAGGAAATGTCCCTCTGAAATGTTTTCAGAGTGGGTACAGTTAGACATTTTCTACTATGGACTTACAGAAAAAGCTCAGATGTCTTTAGACCACTCAGCTGGTGGATCTATACACATGAGGAAGACAATTGAAGAAGCTCAAGAACTCATAGACACTGTTGCTAGAAACCAATATTTGTACTCTAGCAATGAGTTCTCTCCAAAAGAGGAAGTCATGGCAGTAGTCACTGACCCTAGTCCTCAAGAACAAATAATTGAGCTTAATCAATAATTGCTCCTGATGACAAAACAGTTAGCAGACTTTAAAGAGATGCTCCATGAAACTAAAGTTGCTAACAAGAGCATAGAACTGCAGTTGAAGCAAGCAAAACAGCAAATATCCAAACAGATAACAGAGGAATGTCAAGCAGTTCAACTGAGGAGTGGGAAGACAATGAATAACACTGCTCAGAAGAGCAAAAAGCCAAACAAGGAACAATTGACAGAGGACAATCAAACCATTGTGCAAAATCCCTCTGAGGACAGTAAGAGCCCAGAGAGGAATGTTATTGGCGTTCAAACGCCAGAAAGGGAAGGAAAGTTGGCATTAAACGCCCATTCCTTGCCCAGTTCTGGCGTTCAAACGCCAGAAAAGGGGGAAAAGTTGGCGTTAAACGCCCATTTTCCACCCAATCCTGGCGTTCAAACGCCAAGGGAGAATCAGACACCTGAGAGTGCTGATAGTAATCCCTCTAACAAGGCTCCTTCAACCACTTCTGTAAGGAATAAACCTGCAGCATCTAAGGTTGAAGAATATAAAGCCAAGATGCCTTATCCTCAAAAACTCCGCCAAGCGGAACAGGATAAGCAATTTGCCCGCTTTGCAGACTATCTAAGGACTCTTGAAATAAAGATTCCGTTTGCAGAGGCACTTGAGCAAATACCTGCTTATGCTAAGTTCATGAAAGAAATCTTAAGCCATAAGAAGGATTGGAGAGAAACTAAAAAAGTGTTTCTCACTGAAGAATGCAGTGCAGTCATATTAAAGAGCTTACCAGAAAAGCTTCAAGATCCAGGGAGCTTTATGATACCATGCACATTAGAGGGTGCTTGCACCAAGACAGCCCTATGTGATCTTGGAGCAAGCATCAATCTAATACCTGCATCCACTATCAGAAAGCTTGGGTTGACTGGAGAAGTCAAACCAACCCGGATATGCCTCCAACTTGCTGATGGCTCCATTAAACACCCATCAGGCATAATTGAGGACATGATTGTCAAGGTTGGGCCATTTGCCTTTCCAACTGACTTTGTGGTGCTGGAAATGGAGGAGCACAAGAGTGCAACTCTCATTCTAGGAAGACCTTTCCTAGCAACTGGACGAACTCTCATTGATGTACAAAAAGGGGAAGTAACCTTGAGAGTCAATGAGGATGAGTTCAAGTTGAATGCTGTAAAAGCTATGCAGCATCCAGACACACCAAATGACTGCATGGGCGCTGACATTATTGACTCTCTGGTAGAAGAGATCAATATGACTGAAAGCCTAGAATCAGAGCTTGAAGACATCTTCAAAGATGCTCACCCTGATCAAGAAGAACCAGAGGAAACAAAGGAATTTTCGAAAATTCCTCAGGAGGAGGATAAGCCTCCCAAACCTGAACTCAAACCACTACCACCATCCCTGAAATATGCATTTCTGGGAGGGGGTGAAACTTTTCCAGTGATTATAAGCTCTGCTTTAAATTCACAAGAAGAGGAAGCACTGATTCAAGTGCTAAGGACACAGAAGACAGCTCTTGGGTGGTCCATAAGTGATCTTAAGGGCATTAGCCCGGCTAGATGCATGCACAAGATCCTATTGGAGGATAATGCCAAACCAGTGGTCCAACCACAGAGGAGGCTAAATCCAGCCATGAAGGAGGTAGTGCAGAAAGAGGTCACTAAATTACTAGAGGCTGGGATTATTTATCCTATTTCTGATAGCCCCTGGGTGAGCCCTGTCCAAGTTGTCCCCAAAAAGGGAGGCATGACAGTGGTTCATAATGAAAAAAATGAACTGGTTCCTACAAGAACAGTCACAGGGTGGCGTATGTGTATTGACTACAGAAGGCTCAATACAGCTACCAGAAAAGATCATTTTCCTTTACCATTCATAGACCAAATGCTAGAAAGATTAGCTGGTCATGACTATTACTGCTTTTTGGATGGCTATTCAGGCTACAACCAAATTGCAGTAGATCCTCAGGACCAAGAGAAAACAGCATTCACTTGCCCTTCTGGCGTGTTTGCCTACAGGAGAATGCCTTTTGGTCTGTGCAATGCACCTGCAACCTTTCAGAGGTGCATGCTCTCTATTTTCTCAGATATGGTAGAGAAATTTCTGGAAGTCTTCATGGATGACTTTTCAGTATATGGAGATTCATTTAGCTCCTGTCTTAATCACCTAGCACTTGTCCTGAAAAGATGCCAAGAGACTAACCTGGTTTTAAACTGGGAGAAATGTCACTTTATGGTGACTGAAGGAATTGTCCTTGGGCACAAAATTTCAAGCAAGGGAATAGAGGTGGATAAGGCAAAGGTAGAGGTAATTGAAAAATTACCACCACCTGCCAATGTTAAGGCAATCAGAAGCTTTCTGGGGCATGCAGGATTCTACAGAAGGTTTATAAAGGATTTTTCGAAAATTGCAAAACCTCTGAGTAATCTGCTAGCTGCTGACACACCATTTGTGTTTGACACACAGTGTCTGCAGGCATTTGAGACCCTGAAAGCTAAGCTGGTCACAGCACCAGTCATCTCTGCACCAGATTGGACATTGCCATTTGAATTAATGTGTGATGCCAGTGACCATGCCATTGGTGCAGTGTTGGGACAGAGGCATAACAAGCTTCTGCACGTCACTTATTATGCCAGCCGTGTTCTAAATGACGCACAGAAGAATTACACAACCACAGAAAAAGAGTTACTTGCAGTGGTCTATGCCATTGACAAGTTCAGATCCTATCTAATGGGATCCAAAGTGGTTGTGTACACTGACCATGCTACTCCTAAATACTTACTCACAAAGCAGGATTCAAAACCCAGACTTATAAGATGGGTGTTGCTTCTGCAAGAGTTTGACATAGAAATAAGAGACAGAAAAGGGACAGAGAACCAAGTAGCTGATCATCTGTCCCGGATAGAACCAGTAGCTGGGGCGTCCCTCCCTTCTACTGAGATCTCTGAGACTTTCCCAGATGAGCAACTCTTTGCCATTCAGGAAGCTCCATGGTTTGCAGATATTGCAAATTATAAAGCTGTGAGGTTCATACCCAAGGAGTACAGCAGCGTGCAAAGAAAGAAATTAATTTCAGATGCCAAGTACTACCTCTGGGATGAACCATATCTCTTTAAGAGATGTGCTGACGGAGTGATCCGTAGATGTATACCCAGAGAAGAAGCACAAAGGATCCTATGGCATTGCCATGGATCACAATATGGAGGACATTTTGGAAGTGAGCGAACAGCCACTAAAGTCCTCCAATGTGGCTTCTATTGGCCTACTCTCTATAAAGATTCCCGAGAGTTTGTGCGTAACTGTGACAGTTGCCAAAGAGCTGGTAACTTGCCTCACGGATATGCCATGCCTCAACAAGGGATATTAGAGATAGAGTTATTTGATGTATGGGGCATTGACTTCATGGGTCCCTTCCCACCATCATACTCAAACACTTATATTCTGGTGGCAGTGGACTATGTATCTAAGTGGGTAGAAGTAATTGCTACACCCACTAATGATACAAAGACCGTGCTAAAATTCCTCCAGAAACACATCTTCAGCAGATTTGGTGTCCCCAAAGTACTAATCAGTGACGGGGGCACTCATTTCTGCAATATGGTTAGATATGGAATTAGCCACAAAGTGGCAACTCCGTATCATCCACAGACAAATGGGCAAGCTGAAGTCTCTAACAGAGAGCTAAAGAGAATCCTGGAACGGACTGTAATGGCCCGAAGAAAGGATTGGGCAAAGAGCTTGGATGATGCTCTGTGGGCATACAGAACAGCATTCAAGACTCCTATAGGAACCTCTCCATACCAACTGGTGTATGGGAAGGCTTGTCACCTGCCCGTGGAACTGGAACATAAAGCCTACTGGGCAACCAGATTCCTAAACATGGATGCACAGTTAGCTGGTGAAAAAAGACTGCTCCAGCTAAATGAGCTAGAGGAGTTCAGACTCAATGCCTTTGAAAATGCAAAAATTTATAAGGAAAAGGAAAAGAAATGGCATGACAAGAAGTTGTCAACCAGAGTCTTTGAGCCAGGACAAAAAGTCCTGCTCTTCAACTCTAGGCTCAGACTGTTCCCAGGAAAACTCAAATCCCGGTGGAGGGGTCCGTATGTGATTACAGGAGTGTCACCATATGGATATGTTGAGCTTCAGGATACTGATTCTGACAAGAAGTTCATTGTTAATGGACAGAGAATCAAGCATTATCTTGAAGGCAATTTTGAGCAGGTATGCTCAAAACTGAGACTTGAATGATTCTCAGTGAAGGTCCAGCTAAAGACAGTAAAGAAGCGCTTGCTGGGAGGCAACCCAGTCATTAGGAGGTTATATGTTTTGTTTTTACATAGGCAAGTATAAAAAATGAAGGAATTCACAGAGTTACAGAAGGATTCAGCTCAAAAAGCAGAGAAAAAGAGCTTACTGGCGAAAAAACGCCAGTAAGGGGCATTTTGGGCGTTAAACGCCAGAATGGGTACCATTCGGGCGTTTAACGCCAGGAATGGTGCCATTTTGGGCGTTAAACGCCAGAATGGGCACCATTCTGAGCGTTTAACGCCAGGTGTGCAGCATCCTGGGCGTTCAGAAAAATGCCCAGTGATAAAGGATTTCTGGCGTTTAACGCCAGCCAGGGCACCTGGCTGGGCGTTAAACGCCCAAAAGGGGCATCCAATGGGCGTTAAACGCCAGAATGGGTGCCATTCTGGGCGTTTAACTCCAGAAAGGTGGGGGGACCACAATTTTGTTTTCAACTCAGATTTTTTCAAACTTTCCTTTTCCTTCCCATATTTTTCTACAAAAACACATTTCAATCTCTCATCATTCACTTTCAAATTTTCAAAAAAATCTAAAATCATTCTTCAAATCTTTCAAATCATTCCCAAATTTTGTTCAAAAACTCACCTTTCTCTCAATTTCTTTCCATATCTTCTCAAATCTCTTTTCAAATTTCTTTTTTTTCGAAAACTCCCCTCCCCACCTTATAAATACACGTTTGGCTTCCTCTTCCCACCACACCATTCGAATTTCCTCTTCCTCTCTCTCTCTTCTTTCTCTTCTTTTGCTTGAGGACAAGCAAACCTCTAAGTTTGGTGTGCTTGTCCGTGATCACTAAGCCAAGATTCATCAAGATCATGGCTCCTAAGGGAAAACAAATCAATTTAAGAGGAAAGAAAGAGAATAATCCAAAGAATCTTTGGAATCAAGAGAAGTTCTTAACCAAAGAACATGAAGACCATTATCACAAAATAATGGGCCTGAGGTCAGTGATCCCGGAAGTTAAATTTGATCTGAAAGAAGATGAATATCCGGGGATCCAAGAGCAAATTCGAAACAGAGGATGGGAAGTTCTAACCAATCCTGAAATAAAGGTTGGAAGGAACATGGTTCAGGAATTCTACTCAAATCTGTGGCTAACAGATAAGCAGAGAATGACTGGAACTGCTTACCATACCTACAGAACCATGGTCAGAGGGAAAGTTATGTACTTCCATCTGGACAAAATAAGAGAAATCTTCAAACTACCTCAACTGCAAGATGATCCTGATTCCTTCAATAGGAGGATGGTGAGAGCAGATAAAGGGTTGGATCAAGTTCTAGAGGACATATGCCTCCCTGGAACTAAGTGGATAACCAATTCAAAGGGTGTCCCAAACCAACTCAAGAGGGGAGACCTCAAACCAATTGCAAGAGGTTGGCTAGACTTTATTGGGCGTTCCATATTGCCCACTAGCAACCGTTCTGAGGTCACTATCAAGAGAGCAGTGATGATTCATTGCATTATGCTTGGAAAAGAAGTGGAGGTTCATCATGTGATTGCTTGTGAGATCTACACAATTGCAAATAAGAATTCCACTGAAGCCAAATTGGCTTACCCAAGCTTGATCTCCTTGCTCTGTAAAGAGGCTGGGGTGAAGATGGGAGTAGATGAGTTCATACCCATTGAACACCCAATCACCAAGAAGTCAATGGAAGGACAAATGCAAGACAACTCTATCAAGAGGAGGGCGCAGGAATTCCTCCCTGAATTCCCAAGAATTGACTACTGGACCAGCCTAGAAGCATCTATCACCAAGTTGCAAGAGACTATGGAGCAACTGAAGGAAGAACAGCAGAATCAGAACTGCATGCTCTGCAAATTGCTGAAGGAACAAGAGAAGCAGGGGCGTGAACTCCAAGAGTTGAAACGCCAAAAGCTCTCCTCTCAAGCTGAGGGAGCATCCACTTCTCAAAATCAAGGTTGTTGAGTCCTAACTCTGTGAAAACCTCTATCATTAGGAGCCTATGTTTTTGCGTTTTTTTTTCTTTTGTTTTGTTTTCTATTTTTATTTTTTCTTTTAGTCTCATCTTATATTTATCTTTGAGTCTTGTTCTTAATTCATAATTAATAAAATTGAAATTTTATGCCTTAAAGATATGAATGTCCTATGAATCCATCACCTCTCTTAAATGAAAAATGCTTTAATCACAAAAGAACAAGAAGTACAGGATTTCGAAATTTATCCTTGAAACTAGTTGAATTAGCTTGATGTGGTGACAATAGTTTTTGTTTTCTGAATGAATGCCTGAACAGTGCATATGTCTCTTGAATTTGTTGTTTTGAGAATGTTAAAATTGTTGGCTCTTGAAAGAATGAGGAAAAAGAGAACTGTTATTGAGGATCTAAAAATCATTAGATTGATTCTTGAAGCAAGAAAAAGCAGTGGATACAAAAAAAAAATTTCGAAAAGAAAAAGAAAAAGAAAGAAATAAAGTTGTGATCCAAGGCAACAAGAGTGTGCTTAAGAACCCTGGACACCTCTAATTGGGGACTCTAGCAAAGCTGGGTCACAATCTGAAAAGGTTTACCCAATTATGTGTCTGTGGCATGTATGTATCCGGTGGTAATACTGGAAGACAGAGTGCTTTGGGCCACAGCCAAGACTCATACACTAGCTATGTTCAAGAATCATTATGCTTAACTAGGAGAATCAATAACACCATCTGAGTTCTGAGTTCTTATAGATGCCAATCATTCTGAACTTCAAGGGATAGAGCGAGATGCCAAAACTGTTCGGAGGCAAAAAGCTACTAGTCCCGCTCATCTAATTGGAGCTATGTTTCCTTGATATTTTGGAATCTATAGTATATTCTCTTCTTTTTATCCTATTTTGATTTTCAGTTGCTTGGGACAAGCAACAATTTAAGTTTGGTGTTGTGATGAGCGGATAATTTATACGCTTTTTGGCATTGTTTTTAGTATGTTTTTAGTATGATTTAGTTAGTTTTTAGTATATTTTTATTAGTTTTTAGTTAAAATTCACTTTTCTGGACTTTGCTATGAGTTTGTGTGTTTTTCTATGATTTCAGGTATTTTCTGGCTGAAATTGAGGGTCCTGAGCAAAAATCTGATTCCGAGACCAAAAAGGACTGCAGATGCTGTTGGATTCTGACCTTCCTGCACTCGAAGTGGATTTTCTGGAGCTGCAGAAGCCCAATTGGCGCGCTCTCAATGGCGTTGGAAAGTAGACATCCTGGGCTTTCCAGCAATATATGATACTCCATACTTTTCCCAAGATTTGATGGCCCAAACCGGCGTGGAAAATCAGCCTCAGAAATTCCAGCGTTTAACGCTGGAACTGGCATAAAACTTGGAGTTAAACGCCCAAACTGGCATGAAAACTGGCGTTTAACTCCAGAAAAGGTCTCTACACGAAAATGCTTCATTGCTCAACCCAAGCACATACCAAGTGGGCCCGGAAGTGGATTTTTAAGTCATTTACTCATTTCTGTATACCCTAGGCTACTAGTTTACTATTAATAGGATCTTTTGACATTGTATCAGTACCTCATGACACTCTATACGTTTCTTTGTGTATCTTCCACGGCATGAGTCTCTAAACCCCATGGTTGGGGGTGAGGAGCTCTGCTGTGTCTTGATGGATTAATGCAATTACTACTGTTTCTCATTCAATCATGCTTGCTTCCATTCTAAGATAATACTTGTTCTTAACCCGGATGAATGTGATGATCCGTGACAATCATCATCATTCTCAACTATGAATGCGTGCCTGATAACCACCTCCGTTCTACCTTAGATTAAGTAGTTATCTCTTGGATTCTTTAACCGGAATCTTCGTGGTATAAGCTAGAACTGATGGCGGCATTCAAGAGAATCCGGAAGGTCTAAACCTTGTCTGTGGTATTCTGAGTAGGATTCAATGATTGAATGACTGTGACGAGCTTCAAACTCCTGAAGGCGGGGCGTTAGTGACAGATGCAAAAGAATCACTGGATTCTATTCCGGCCTGATCGAGAACCGACAGATGATTAGCCATGCTGTGACAGAGCATAGGAACATTTTCACTGAGAGGATGGGAGGTAGCCATTGACAACGGTGAAACCCTACATATAGCTTGCCATGGAAGGAGTCTTGCGTGCTTGAAGAAGGAGACAGTAGGAAAGCAGAAATTCAGAAGACAGAGCATCTTCAAAACCTCAACCTATTCCCCATTACTGCAAAACAAGTAACCATTTCATGTTCTTTTGCTTTTCACAATCAATCATGATAATTTCTGATATCCTGACTAAGATTTACAAGATAACCATAGCTTGCTTCAAGCCGACAATCTCCGTGGGATCGACCCTTGCTCACGCAAGGTATTACTTGGACGACCCAGTGCACTTGCTGGTTAGTTGTGCGGAGTTGCAAAAGTGTGATTGCAATTTCGTGCACCAGCAAGTATACCGAATTGTCGTCAAGTAAAAACTCAAAATAGAGTGAGGTCGAATCCACAGGGATTGACAGATTAAGCAATCAATGGTTAATTGATTATCCTAGTTAGACGAATCATATTGGAGTGATAAGTAACAAGGAAATGTAAATGGAAAAAAAGTAAAGAAAGCAATAAAGTGCAGAAAAGTAAAATGGCAAGAAAAATAAAAGTAAGAACTAAAAATAAAATGAACATTGGGATCAAGAGATATTGCAATCCTCTGGATCAAGTTCATTCTCATCCTTTCCTCAATCAATGCATTCATTTATCTCCTTGGCAATCTTAAGTGATTGGATCCCAATTCCTTGGCAATTCAATCTCTCTATGCTTGAACAATTTTCCAATTCCTTGATTTAATTGCTCATGGAAAGAGATAAAGTTTGGTCACTGATTATACCACACACATTCATAGATCAAAGTGTTGGTAGGGTTAAATGTCACAATATCCATCCAACCCACAACCTAATCCAATGTGAGAGAGCATTTCTACCATGATCTCCTCATTCCTCTTCCAAGGTTTCGAGGAGATCTAATTATGGAGAGCTTCTCTTCCAAGATAGCTAACCAATTGGATGAAGATTGAAAGCTCTCTAGTAAAATCAAGAGAAAAGAAAGAAGAAGAAGAATAAGAATTACAATTAATCCATTGAATCACAATAGAGCTCTCTAACCCAATGAAAAGAGTTAGTTGATCATTGCTCTACCAAAATAGAAAAGAAAGAAAGTGCAGAAAAGTAAAGATGAAGATTAAAACTAAAATTAAAACTTCCAAGTTCATAAATGAAAATTACAACTAGAACGAAACTACTCTTAAGGAAGAAAAGAAGAGAAAAGGAAGAAGAGTGGTTGAGGGGAGGGGTCCGAAGACCCACTCCCCTTGGAGTGTGCCAATTCATAGAAGTTCAAATCGGTCTTCACTCTCTCCCCCTTCCTTCAATTCTCCATTTCTGACTATCCCCCATGAATGAAAACACTAAGGCCTTTATATAGGCTCTCCTAAATTACACAATGAAATTAAAAGCAAATTACAATTAAATGAAAATTCCTATTCTAGATGCTTCTTGTGGCCTTGATTGGTTGACAATTGTGGGCTTGCTTGCTTGAGCTTTGAAGTGGACTTGAGAGAGAAGTGAATCAAGTTGAGGTCCAGGTGCTTAGCGTTAGTGCTGCCGTTAGCCACACTAACGCTACAAGTATGGCGTTAGTGCTGAAGTTATTGTGGCTAACATTACACTTGCTACCCAGTTGGTGTTTTCGGGGCTTAAAAGATGCCTCTTGTTTGTGCTCCAATTTTTTGTCCACTATAGACTATTATATTTATTTGGAAAGCTCTGAATTTCAGGTTTCTAACGCAACTGAAATCACCTCAATTGGATCTCTATAACTCAAGTTATGCTCCTTTGAAGTGGACAAGGTCGCTGGCATAGTCGCTAGCGTTACTGGAAAATGTGAGTCACGATAATGCTAGCGATCAGGGGCTTAATATTACCAGGTTCTGGAGCTCAAACTTAATGTCCACCCCATACTAGTATATATTGTTGGAAATTTCTAGATGTCTACTTTCCAATGTCTTTAAAAGCGCATCATTTGGAGCTCTACAGCTTGAGTTACACTTCTTGGAAGGTGAAGAGGTCAGTTAGCCTTACTACAGGTTGATACCATGTTCATCTTTGCAATTTTGGGGTAGGTTTTCTCCCTCAAATTTAGTGTCCACCATGTAGTGTCATATATGCTTGGAAAGTTCTGGAATCCTACTTTCCAATGCCACTGGAATCACCTCATTTGGAGCTTTGTGGCTCAAGTTATTCTTGTTTGAAGAAAGCATGGTCAGGCTGTCGTGTGAGATTTTCGCCCACGTTAGTGTCCACATTAGTGTAACTAACGTGGCCATTAACGTGGGTCTTCCTTTACTTCGCTAGCATTAGTGGCGTTTACCTTTTTCACTAACGTTGGCGTCTCCCTTTCCTTCCACGTTAGTTCCCACGTTAATGTAACTAACTGATGAGCGGATATTTTATACGCTTTTTGGGGGTAATTTCATGTAGATTTTAGCATGTTTCAGTTAATTTTCAGTAGAATATTATTAGTTTTTAGGAAAAAATCATATTTCTGGACTTTACTATGAGTTTGTGTGTTTTTCTGTGATTTCAGGTATTTTCTGGCTGAAATTGAGGGAGCTGAGCAAAAATCTGACTTAGGCTGAAAAAGGACTGCTGATGCTGTTGGATCCTGACCTCCCTGCACTCGAAATGGATTTTCTGGAGCTACAGGAGTCCAATTGGCGCGCTCTCAACGGCGTTGGAAAGTAGACATCCAGGGCATTCCAGCAATATATAATAGTCCATACTTTGAGCGAGGATAGACGACGTAACTTGGCGTTAAACGCCAAGTTCATGCTGCTGTCTGGAGTTAAACGCCAGAAAAACGTCATTATCCGGAGTTGAACGCCCAAAACACGTCATAACCTGAAGTTTGACGCCAAGAAGGGCCTCCACACGTGGAAAGCTTTAGTCTCAGCCCCAGCACACACCAAGTGGGCCCCAGAAGTGGATTTCTGCACCAATTATCTTTGTTTATTCATTTTCTGTAAACCTAGGGTACTAGTTTACTATTTAAACAACTTTTACAGACATTTCTTGTACCTCATGACACTTTCAGATCTGAATTACATACTTTGTGACGGCATGAGTCTCTAAACTCCATTGTTGGGGGTGAGGAGCTCTGCAGCGTCTCGATGATTTAATACAATTCCTTTGTTTTCCATTCAAACACGCTTGTTCTTATCTAAGATGTTTATTCGCGCTTAACTGTGGAGAAGGTGATGATCCATGACACTCATCACCTTCCTCAACCCATGAACGTGTGCCTGACAACCACCTCCGTTCTACATCAGATTGAATAAATATCTCTTAGATTCCCCAACAGAATCTTCGTGGTATAAGCTGGATTGATGGCAGCATTCATGAGAATCCGGAAAGTCTAAACCTTGTCTGTGGTATTCTGAGTAGGATTCTGGGATTGAATGACTGTGACGTGCTTCAAACTTTAACCTGCTGGGCGTTAGTGACAGACGCAAAAGAGTGATTCTATTCCAGTAGGAGCGGGAACCAACCGGTGATTAGCCGTACTGTGACAGAGTGCGTGAGCATAGTTTTCACTGCGAGGATGGGAAGTAGCCACTGACAACGGTGACACCCTACATAGAGCTTGCCATGGAAGGAACTTGCGTGTGAGAAGAGGATTTCAAGAAAGAGTTGAAGTCAGAGGACAAAGCATCTCCAAAACTCCAACATATTCCTCAGTGCTGCAAATCAAAGTAACATTGTTCCCTCTTTTATCAAATCTAGTAATTTCACTTTTAATCCAAATAATCCTATTGACATCCTAACTAAGATTAATAAAATAAATATTGATTGCTTCAAACCAATAATCTCTGTGGATTCGACCCTTACTCACGTAAGGTATTACTTGGACGACCCAGTACACTTGCTGGTTAGTTGAACGGAATTGTGCAAGTAATCAGTTAGTTAAATTAGTTCTCCTTGGCACATGCCAAGGAGCCATTAATTAAGGATCACAATTTCGTCCACCAAGTTTTTGGCGCCGT
The DNA here is from genome assembly GCF_003086295.3 of Arachis hypogaea. Classification (NCBI taxonomy): domain Eukaryota; kingdom Viridiplantae; phylum Streptophyta; class Magnoliopsida; order Fabales; family Fabaceae; genus Arachis; species Arachis hypogaea. The sequence continues at coordinate 92,739,145 of NC_092039.1, forward strand.
TGCCGGGGATTATTGAGTTTGGACAATTGAAGGTTTATTTTATTTCTTAGATTAGGAATAATTTATTTTTATTTTTATTCTTAATTTTCGTGAGTTTTAGTGTCTTGTTCTAAGTTTGGTGTCAATTGCATGTCTCATATTTTTCTTTAAAATTTTCGACTTGTGTCTTTGTTCTTCATTGATTTTCAAGTTGTTCTTGTTTATTTTTCTTGTTTGATCTTGAGTTTTTCTTGTTCTGTATCTTTTCTTGTTTTTCTTTTACTAACCCAAAGCATTAGTCTTTCAAAAAGAATATACCTGCCCAGAACAATTGTTACCTTTTCTGCCCATTTGGCTAGAATAGAAGGGTCATATTCTTGACAAGGGAGCACCAATACTTTTAAAAATCTTTTTCAAAAATAATTTTTCTTGATTTAATCTTGTGCCAAACTCCAAGTTTGGTGTTTTATTATTAATTTTTATAATTTTCGAAAATTTTCTTAAAGTTTTCTAAAAATTTTAAGTTTGGTGTTCTTTCTTTTGTTCTTGGTGTTCTTGTGAATCTTCAAGGTGTTCTTGAGTTTTTCTTGTGTCTTGATCTTAAAATTTTTAAGTTTGGTGTTCCTTGGTGTTTTCCCTCCAAAAATTTTCGAAAAATAAGGAGTATTAGATCTAAAAATTTTAAGTCTTGTGTCTTTTGCATGTTTTTCTCTTTCATCATAAAATTCAAAATTCAAAAAAATTTTATATTCTCCAACTACTTTTTCGAATTTTTTTAATTTTTAGATTTTAATTTCATTTTTCTTTCGAAAAAAAAAATTATTTGTAACTTCTTTTTATTTATTCCATTACTATAAATTCTCAACTTGTATTCAATAATGGAAGCAAGTAGGAATGAACAGTCCAAGAGGACTTTGGGGTCATATGCTAACCCCACTACTGCTTCATATGGGAGTAGTATCTGTATACCTTCCATTGGAGTTAGTAGCTTTGAGCTGAATCCTCAGCTCATTATCATGGTGCAGCAAAACTGCCAGTACTCTGGTCTTCCACATGAAGAACCTACAGAATTTCTGGCACAGTTTCTGCAAATTGCTGATACAGTACATGATAAGGAAGTGGATCAGGATGTCTACAGATTACTACTGTTTCCATTTGCTGTAAAAGATCAAGCTAAGAGGTGGTTAAATAACCAGCCTAAGAACAGCATAAAAACATGGAAACAGCTGTCAGAAAAATTCCTGAATCACTATTTCCCTCCAAAAAGGATGACACAGCTAAGGCTAAGCATCCAAGGCTTCAAACAAGGAGATACTGAATCTCTTTATGATGCCTGGGAGAGATACAGAGAGTTGCTAAGAAAATGCCCCTCTGAAATGTTTTCGGAATGGGTGCAATTAGACATCTTCTATTATGGGCTTACAGAAAAAGCTCAGATTTCTCTAGACCACTCAGCTGGTGGATCTATACATATGAGAAAAACCATTGAAGAGGCTCAAGAGCTTATTGATACAGTTGCCAGAAATCAACATCTGTACTTAAGCAATGAATCTTTCATGAAAGAAGAAGCTAAAACAGTAACTGCAGAACTCAGTCCAGTGGATCAGGCTAATGAATTCAATCAGCAATTGGACTTTCTAACTCAACAGCTAGCCGAATTCAAGGAAATATTACAGGAAACAAGAATGGCTAACAGGAACATGGAAGTACAATTAAAGCAGACAGAAAAACAACTGTCAAGACAAATAACAGAAGAATGTCAAGCAGTTCAATTAAGAAGTGGGAAAACATTAAATACCTCACTTCAAAGCAGCAGGAAACCAAGAAATAAACAAGTGGATACTCAAAATCCTCCTGAAGACAGTCCGAGCCCAGAAAGGGACAAAGCTGGCGTTGAACGCCCAGACCATGCTCATTCCTGGCATTCAACGCCAGAAACAAGCATGAATCCGGCGTTGAACGCCCAAGGGGAACATGGTTCTGGCGTTCAAACGCCAGTAACAAACAAGGAAGGGGCGTCTAACGCCACTCCAGCTCCCACCACTGGCATTCAAATACCAGTGGGGAATCAGTCACATACAAGTGCTGATAACAACCCTTCTAAAAAGGCTTCCCAACCCACTTCTGTAGGTAATAAACCTGCAGCAACTAAGGTTGAGGAATACAAAGCCAAAATGCCTTATCCTCAAAAACTCCGCCAAGCGGAACAGGATAAGCAATTTGCCCGCTTTGCAGACTATCTCAGGACTCTTGAAATAAAGATTCCGTTTGCAGAAGCACTTGAGCAAATACCCTCTTATGCTAAGTTCATGAAAGAGATCTTAAGTCATAAGAAGGATTGGAGGGAAACTGAAAAAGTTTACCTCACTGAAGAATGCAGTGCAGTCATTCTGAAAAGCTTACCTGAGAAGCTTAAAGATCCTGGGAGCTTTATGATACCATGCACATTAGAGGGCACTTGCACCAAACAAGCTTTGTGTGATCTTGGAGCAAGTATCAACCTAATGCCTGCATCTACTATCAGAAAGCTTGGTTTAACTGAAGAAATCAAACCAACCAGGATATGTCTTCAACTTGCTGATGGCTCCATTAAATACCCATCAGGCGTGATTGAGGACATGATAGTCAAGGTTGGGCCATTTGCCTTTCCTACTGACTTTGTGGTGCTGGAAATGGAGGAGCACAAGAGTGCAACTCTCATTCTAGGAAGACCTTTCCTAGCAACTGGCCGAACCCTCATTGATGTCCAAAAAGGGGAAGTAACCTTGAGAGTCAATGAGGAAGAGTTCAAGCTGAATGTTGTTAAAGCCATGCAACATCCAGACACCCCAAATGACTGCATGAATGTTGATATTATTGACTCTCTGGTAAGAGAGGTCAATATGGCTGAGAGTCTCGAATCAGAGCTAGAGGAATTTAGACTCAATGCTTTCGAAAATGCAAAGATTTACAAAGAGAAAGCAAAAAGATGGCATGATAAGAAATTGTCATCCAGAGTCTTTGAGCCGGGGCAGAAAGTTCTGCTATTCAATTCTAGGCTCAAATTATTCCCTGGGAAATTAAAATCCCGGTGGAGAAGTCCATATGTCATTACAAACGTATCACCATATGGATACATAGAGCTTCAGGATAATGACTCTAACAAAAAGTTCATTGTTAATGGACAAAGAGTCAAACATTATCTTGAAGGCAATTTTGAGCAAGAATGCTCAAAACTGAGACTTGATTAAAACTCAGTCCAGCTAATGACATTAAAGAAGCGCTTGCTGGGAGGCAACCCAGCCAATCACAAAATTTAATTTTATTCGTATTGATTTTTTTTTTTTACAGGTAGATGCTACAATATCTTCAAAAGGTGAAATAGCAATTGGTTGAAGTCACAGAGTTACAGGGAAATTTGGAAGCTCACTGGCGTGAAAAAGCCAGTAAGAAACATTTTGGGCGTTGAACGCCAAAAAGAAGCACCCACTGGGCGTTCAACGCCAGTAAGGGTAGCCATCTGGGCGTTCAACGCCAGAAAGAAGCATCAGCTGGGCGTTGAACGCCCAGGAGAAGCAGCATTTGGGCGTTAAACGCCCAAAACATGCATCGTTTGGGCGTTTAACGCCAGGATGGTGGGGAGGAGGTAAAATTCGTCTCTCTTTACAAATTTTCTAATTTTTTATGTTTCAATTCATGTTTTCTTGCATAAACATGTTTCAAATTATCATCCCTCAAATCAAATTAGTGTTCTAAAAATCCTAATTTCTAAAATCCCTTTTTCAAAAATTATCACATGTATCTTAATCCATAAAAACAAATTAATTTTCAATCCAATCAAACTCTTTTAAGTTTGTTCTAAAAACTCAATTATCTTTTTAAAATCTTTTTCAAATCTTTTTCAACTCATCTTATCTTTATTTGACAATGCCTTTCCTTCTACTCCTCTCCTTTCCTTTCTTTTGCTTGAGGACAAGCAAACCTCTAAGTTTGGTGTGATTTGCCATGATCACTGAGCTAAAACTCATTAAGACCATGGCACCTAAGAGAACAGGAAGAGCAAGGATGTGAACTTAAGGGAGCTGAAGCGTCAGAAATTAATTCTTGAGGGCACCCCACAGACTAGAGGAACATCCACTTCCCAAAATACAGGTTGTTAAGTTCTAATTCCAGCTTTAACTCTGTGATAGTATTATTTTAGAAATTGACCTTAGAAGATATTTAGTAGTAATTAGGATGTCTATTTTGATTTTATTTCCAATTAAGCTATAATTTATTTTTCTCATCATCATTAGGCATGAATAAAGTAGTAGATTTTCTTTTAGAATAAAGAAGTAATTTATATTTTTCGAGTTCTTAATAATAAAATTTATAATTAACTATATGTGGTGGCAATACTTTTTGTTCTCTGAATGAATGCTTGAACAGTGCATAATATGTACTTTGAATTTGATGAATATTGGCTCCTGAAAGAATGAGGAACACGAAAAATATTGTTGATGATCTGAAAAATCATGAAATTGATTCTTGAAGCAAGAAAAAGCAGTTCAAAAAAAAAGCAAAAAAAAAACAAAAAAAAAAATAACACAATATTCACAAGCCATGGGCACTAGCCAAGAGTAAAAAAGGGATCCAAGGCTTTGAGCATCAATGGATAGGAGGGCCCAAGGAAATAAAATCCAGGCCTAAGCGGCTAAACCAAGCTGTCCCTAACCATGTGCTTGTGTCATGAAGGTCCAAGTGAAAAGCTTGAGACTGAATGGTTAAAGTCGTGATCCAAAGCAAAAGAGTGTGCTTAGGAGCTCTGGACACCACTGACTGGGACTCTAGCAAAGCTGAGTCATAATCTGAGAAGGTTCACCCAGTTATGTGTCTGTGGCATTTATGTATCCGGTGGTAATACTGGAAAACAAAGTGCTTAGGGCCACAGCCAAGACTCATAAAATGACTGTGTTCAAGAATCAACATACTGCACTAGGAGAGTCAACAATACTATCTGAATTCTGAGTTCCTAAGGATGCCAATCATTCTGAAAATTTAAAGATACAGGGAGATGCCAAAACTATTCAGAGACAAAAAGCTACAAGCCCCGCTCATCTAATAAGAATCTGAGCCTCATTTAGAACTCAAGAATATTATTATTTCTTTATTTCTGTTAGAACCTATTTTATTCATCTAGTTGCTTGAGGACAAGCAACAGTTTAAGTTTGGTGTTGTGATGAGCGGATATTTTATACGCTTTTTGGGGGTAATTTCATGTAGATTTTAGCATGTTTCAGTTAATTTTCAGTAGAATATTATTAGTTTTTAGGAAAAAATCATATTTCTGGACTTTACTATGAGTTTGTGTGTTTTTCTGTGATTTCAGGTATTTTCTGGCTGAAATTGAGGGAGCTGAGCAAAAATCTGACTTAGGCTGAAAAAGGACTGCTGATGCTGTTGGATCCTGACCTCCCTGCACTCGAAATGGATTTTCTGGAGCTACCGGAGTCCAATTGGTGCGCTCTCAACAGCGTTGGAAAGTAGACATCCAGGGCTTTCCAGCAATATATAATAGTCCATACTTTGAGCGAGGATAGACGACGTAACTTGGCGTTAAACGCCAAGTTCATGCTGCTGTCTGGAGTTAAACGCCAGAAAAACGTCATTATCCGGAGTTGAACGCCCAAAACACGTCATAACCTGAAGTTTGACGCCAAGAAGGGCCTCCACACGTGGAAAGCTTTAGTCTCAGCCCCAGCACACACCAAGTGGGCCCCAGAAGTGGATTTCTGCACCAATTATCTTTGTTTATTCATTTTCTGTAAACCTAGGGTACTAGTTTACTATTTAAACAACTTTTACAGACATTTCTTGTACCTCATGACACTTTCAGATCTGAATTACATACTTTGTGACGGCATGAGTCTCTAAACTCCATTGTTGGGGGTGAGGAGCTCTGCAGCGTCTCGATGATTTAATACAATTCCTTTGTTTTCCATTCAAACACGCTTGTTCTTATCTAAGATGTTTATTCGCGCTTAACTGTGGAGAAGGTGATGATCCGTGACACTCATCACCTTCCTCAACCCATGAACGTGTGCCTGACAACCACCTCCGTTCTACATCAGATTGAATAAATATCTCTTAGATTCCCCAACAGAATCTTCGTGGTATAAGCTGGATTGATGGCAGCATTCATGAGAATCCAGAAAGTCTAAACCTTGTCTGTGGTATTCTGAGTAGGATTCTGGGATTGAATGACTGTGACGTGCTTCAAACTTTAACCTGCTGGGCGTTAGTGACAGACGCAAAAGAGTGATTCTATTCCAGTAGGAGCGGGAACCAACCGGTGATTAGCCGTACTGTGACAGAGTGCGTGAGCATAGTTTTCACTGCGAGGATGGGAAGTAGCCACTGACAACGGTGACACCCTACATAGAGCTTGCCATGGAAGGAACTTGCGTGTGAGAAGAGGATTTCAAGAAAGAGTTGAAGTCAGAGGACAAAGCATCTCCAAAACTCCAACATATTCCTCAGTGCTGCAAATCAAAGTAACATTGTTCCCTCTTTTATCAAATCTAGTAATTTCACTTTTAATCCAAATAATCCTATTGACATCCTAACTAAGATTAATAAAATAAATATTGATTGCTTCAAACCAATAATCTCTGTGGATTCGACCCTTACTCACGTAAGGTATTACTTGGACGACCCAGTACACTTGCTGGTTAGTTGAACGGAATTGTGCAAGTAATCAGTTAGTTAAATTAGTTCTCCTTGGCACATGCCAAGGAGCCATTAATTAAGGATCACAATTTCGTCCACCACTAACGTGGAAGCTAACGTGGGTTTTCTTGCCCTTCGCTAGCATTATTGGCACTCACTTTTGCCAATAACGCTGCTCCTTCTTCAAAGTTGATGCCATTAACATTTCCACTAACGTTTCCACTAACGTTCCAACTTTCCTTCCTTCCACGTTAGTACCCACGTTAGTAGCACTAACGTAGCCACTAACGTGGCTCTTCTTTGCTTCTTTTGGCCTGAAATCAAGCAAACAAAGTGCATCAAGGTAACATACAAGATAATCTTTATATACTAAGTGTGCTAATAATACTCAAAATCAAAACTTCACTTAGTGTGATCTATTTTATCATATTTAACCTGTATATTAGCTAAAATTCACCTATGCTTGAGATTTTGTTTTTTGCAAAGATTTTTCATGCTATTACTCATATATTGGCAAGATTTGTACGAAAATACTAAAAATAGGCAATGATGCATGCGCATCAAGTGGAGCTCACAAATTCATTAGAAACACCTCTCCCAAGGCCATTACCGTCCAACACAACTTTCAAGTGGGCAAAATTCCTATCCTTATCCTTTGCTTTCCCACTTGAATATGGGCTCCTGGAGACGGATCGGATGGTCAACTTAGAGCTCTTTGTGGCATTAAGAGTAAGAGGAAGATGGTTAGTGGTTGGAGTTATCAGGCAAGGTTCATTAAGGTTCCACATTCTGCACTGGAGTACAAGTGTTAGTGCGGAGCTCAATTGAATGGGTCTAGGATGTTGTTTGGCCACTTCAGTAAGAATTCAAATTGCTTGCCACCCGGTTGGAACAATGATGATCAACTTGAAGATGGGTGTAGAAACAAGATTTGGGATATGGGAATATATGAGGATCAATTTTGGGAGCTCAAAGCTTGTGAAAAACTCCATCAAAGCTTGAGGAATTTACTTGGTATTGATAGAGCTTATTGGAAGTCCAAGCATTGGTGGAAGTTTCAAGACGAGTTCAAGCACAAGCTGCCATAACAGGGAGCTCATCAAATGTCCAACTTAAGGACTATAACTAAAAGTGCTAGGTGGGAGACAACCCACCATGGTATGATCGTTCATTTTTCAATTATAATTTTATTTAGTTGTTTGTTTTTGAGTTTTATTTTATTTTATTGAACCTGGAATTATTCATAACATCTGCATCAGCATCTGCATACTGCATTCAGCATTTTGCATAAAGAAAAGCGCATGCGATGCGTAAGCGTCGCTGACGCGTCCGCGTCACAAGTGCATTAAGAAGAAAAGAAAAGTGAACAGAAAGTCACGTGAAAGCGTGGCTAAAGGCGTGCCTCGGGCACAAATACGCCCACGCGACCGCGTCGCTGACGCGTTAGCGTCGTTTGTGAAATAACCTCCTCACGCGTCCACGTCACCTACGCAAACGTGTGGTCCTGTAAAATTGACGTAAATGGGTGCATGGCAAAGAGTTCTGATGGAGTAGGGCTGGACTCGTGCTAGAAGCACAAGCCCTACCATGCGAACGCATACCTCACGCGTCCACGTCATTTTTCAAAGTATGGCCATTCATGCGATCGCGTCAACCACGTGACTGCGTCACCCTAAAAATTGGCAAAATGAGTTTCAAACAGAGAGTTGCGCGAACGCGAGGCTACACTCGTGCCAATCGCACAAATCAGGCCACGCGATCGCATGACCCACGCGACCGCGTCACCTGACCTTATCGCACACCACGCGACTGTCTCCCTCACGCGTCCGCGTCACCTGCGCCGCACAACTTATCCAGATCAGCGCCAATTATCTTATCTTTTCTTCTCTAATCCTAATTTCTTCTATCTTTTCTTCTTTCTTCTTTCTTTCTTACTTTATCTCTTTAACTTCTCATCCCACTTCACTTCAATTCTATTTTACTTAATTTATTTGCTTATTTCATTCTTTGCATTTTAATTTTGTGCATATTTTTATTTTTTTAAATTTATTATTTTTCCATTGGTGTTAAATTTTCTTATTCAACTATTATATCTTTTCTGGTATTATTTTGGTGCTTAGTGACTTGTTTTACAATGTTGGGTGATATTATTTTTCTGTCAATGTCAATCTTTTATGATACCTGTATTCCTTTTGCATTGACATGAACTTACACTGTCTTTCATTACCCACACTCTCTTCCCCATTGTTGCAATTTTTGCACTATTGATATGCCGTTTGCTCCTACTGTCTTCTCTCTTACATGTTGTGGCTACCATGTAATTGAGACCCTTTTTATTTGACATTATCTACTCATATTTTATTTGTTTTCTATCATTGTTTTTGGGTTCCTGTTCTTCTTTTTCTCTTCTTTCAGGCTGGCCACCGAAGAAGGAAAAAGAGAAAAAACTTCTTAATGGGGAGACAACCAAGTCCATCTGCACAATCTTTAGAGAAAAGTGTCAGTTGGAGAAACCTACCCACCTACACAGCTTTGCATGCATAGAGGATGGTGCAATCTTTAAGTGCGGGGAGGTCGATATCGACTTCCATGGGTTAGTTACTCTTCTATCTCAACACCAATGGTTTATTTTCCTTGTGCATGTTTGTTTGATTTTGTGCATATTTTACCACTTGGTTGAAGTAATATTTTCTTTTTCAAGAAACTTTTTATAGCATTTCACTAATTTGAATTAAACTTTTTGAAAAAGTTGTTTGAAGAAATATTATTTTGGAACATGGTTTATAGCTCGAACACACAAAACCAGTGAGATTTTGAGCCTGTTTGATTGGTTGCATTTTACCAACCAATATATTTTATTTTTGGTGTGTGTTTTTCTCTCTAAAATTGTGATCTATATCTTGCTTAATTCTATATTTCTATGGTTTAATGTATGCATATACTTATATGATTGAGGCCTTGTTTCACTTAGCTTACATACCCATATGGCCTTACCCTTTCATTATTCTTTGCAAACCAATTTGAGCCTATTTTACCCCATTTGTTGTTTATTTTAACACATCATTAACTCTAAGCGAAAAACAATAATGTCCCTAATTTGAATCCTTGGTTAGCTTAGACTAGTGAGAGTGCTCACGAATTAAGTGTAGAGAAAAGTGGGTTTGGAAACGTTTGGTTTAAGAATTGGGTGTTGTATATCTTTATGAAAATTTGAAAGAAATATTTAGGACATGTTCATGCATTCAATAATTTAATCATATGCATCGAGAAAATTAGAAAAAATAAAATAAAATAAAAAAAGAAGGAAAAAAAAAAGAGCAAATAATAAAAATGGGACAAAATGCCCCAAAGTAAATGGTGAAAGTAATGCATATGAATTGTACTCAAATTCGGATGCATGAATACGTGGAAAACATGGTTAATGAATAGTTAGGTTTTGTATTGTGATTACATGGATTGTCTTAAGTTAGGTGGGAAAAGTTTAAGTTAATTAAGGATTCAGATTTTAGTCCACTTGGCCAAATACAATCCTACCTTGACCCTAACCACATTACAACCCTTAAAAGACCTCTTGATTTGTGTATTTGTGCATTAAATTTCTGTTGATTGGTAGAAGAAGAGCAAGTCTTAGAAAGCAAGGTTAGTAAAGAATTGAAAGAATCGAACCTTAAACACCTGAGCGATTAGAGTGCATACACTTCTAATGAGGGTTCGATGCTCGATTCCTTGTTCCCGGCTTTCATGAGCTATTTTCTCCTGCAAGTTTACTTGTACTTTATTTTGTGATTCAAATTAGTCAAATCCAGTTCATATTTGTTCTTGAAAAATTTATTTACTTTTAACCAAGTAGGTAAAAACATTTTACATTTAGTTACATTCATATAGATAGGTTGCATTTCATATATTCTACCATTCCTCTTCACTCTTTTATAGCTTCTCTTGAGCTTAACATGAGGACATGCTAATGTTTAAGTGTGGGGAAATTGATAAACCACTATTTTATGCTTTATCTTGTGCTCAATTGAGTGGTTTTTATCAAGTCTTTGCACACTTATTCATACTATTTGCATGATTTTACAATTCCTTCCCAGAATTTATTCTATAATTAAAAACTTGCTTCCTAGAGTCTTTAATTTGTGTATTTTAATCATCTCTTATTACCATTCGATTCCTTGATATGTTTGTTAAGTGATTTCAGAGTTTATAGGGTAGGAATGGCTCAGAGGATGGAAAGGAAGCATGCAAAAGTGGAAGGAATACAAGAAACTGAAGGAATTGCCAAAGCTGTCAGCCTGACCTCTTCGCACTCAAACGATCATAACTTGAGCTACAGAGGTTCAAATGATGCGGTTTTAGTTGCATTAAAAAGATAACATCCGGAGCTTTGATTTGATATATAATTTGCCATAGTGGACGTACAGCTAAGTGACGTGAACGCATGCTCCAAGTGGATGCATCGCAGTGATGAAAATCAGCGTGGCAGATTTCGCCCCCAGCAATTTCTGGGCAATTTCCGGCCCAGTTTCAAGCTCAAAATACACAGTTTAAAGACTGCAAAGTGGAGGAATGAAGGGAAACAACTCATAATTTACTTTTCATAATTTAGATGTAGTTTTTAGAGAGAGAGGTTCTCTCCTCTCTCTTAGGTTTTAGGAATTTGGATTTCTCTTAGATTTAGGATTTAGGATTATTTCTTCTTTATCACAGGTTCAATGTTTCTTTTATTTATTTTTTCAATTTAATTTATGAACTTTTCCATGTTAGATTTGAATATTCTATTTAATATAATTTGAGGTATTTCAGATATAAGATTGTTTTATTTTATTTATGTTATGGATGTTTTCGATTTATCCAAATTATTTTCATTCGAGTAGATTTTCTTCCCTTTTGGCTTTGGTTGAGTAATTAGTAACACTTGAGTTATCAAATTCATTGTGATTGATAATTGTTATCTTTGCTAATCAATTTGAATTCCAATAACTCTAGTCTTTTCTTATTGCTTTTGATGATCTTGTTGTTATTGATTGAGTTTTTGGCTGGATGATTATTGTTTACGATGATACTAGGTTGTTAGGTGAGGAGTTGATGATGGTGATATGAATGGATAGGAATGGAAGGTGGTATATTGATTATTTTTGTTGACATTATTGGGAAATTTATGCATATGGTTGTCTAAAATTGAGGAATCATTGTATATGGTAACATGTGATGGATGTGGTGTTGTAATTGGTGTTGGGGTGCTGAATATATGTATTGAAGGTTGGGACTGGGTTTGGCTTTTAATGAAACTTGAGGTTTGAAATTTTTGTGTAAAATTAATTTTTAGCCAAACTTCGGCGAGCTATAACATGATTTTTGGACCCCTAAATTGTTTCAAATTTATTTCATATGAAAATTGAGTCCGTGAAGTTTACGCCATTCAAAAATTGGATGAAAAATATTTTGAAACAAAAAAGTTATGTGTGTCGGAAGTTCGGTATATAAAACTAAAATTCTGCAGATTTAGCCATTTCTGATCAAACTGCAATGTATGCATACGCATACCCCTCATTCGCAAAGGGTCGTTTCTGTCCAGCGTACATGCGTACACGGACAAGGCTATGCATACGCGAAATGGGCTAAATTGTACTCCCACGCATACGCGTGGCTCCTGTTTCAATAAAAATGTATTTTTGTGTTTTGAAGCTAAAATTTCAAACCTTTAAACCTCTATTTTCATTCTTTTAACCATAGATCTTAGTAGTATTCCTAGTAATGAGATGAAGCTAGGAATAGATGGTAACTTGGAGATGAAGAAAGTTTGAGAACTAATGATTTAGGTATGAGGAGGTAGGGTGCATATATATATATACTACTTAAATTATGAAACTGGTCAAAGAAAGAAATAAATATTACATCTGAGTACTCTTTCTCGAAAGTGCGACCACAGGGGATGGTGGAAGGTGAGGATCCCCCTCTTGTGTTCATCCTGGTATTGTAAAATTGCCCCCAGCAGGATGGTCGGAGGTTAGGGTTGTAGTTTCGCCCTACTTGCTCCAAGTTGGTTAGTATAGAGGCTCCCCGGGTAGACGCAAGAGTTGTAGTTTCACCCCACTTACTCCAGGTTATGATGAGTTATGTATAAAAGTGTAATTATATGATATATAAGTGATGTTATGGCCATAATAAATGATTATGAAATGTTTATGAATGAATGTGAAATGATTATCTGAGATACGAGTTTCTCTGGGTAAAATACCTTGGCTTGACACCACGGGTTCTAGGTTGAGACTTGATACTCTGTTGACCCTACGACATAAGAGGTGACCGGGCACTTATAAATTCCTGGGAAGGTTAACCCCCATTGAGAAATTTTATGTATATTAGAAAAAGATATGCATAGACTCTTGGGGATGCGCGTCGGTGGACAATCCAGGGTTTAGTAGTTGGACTTGTCGGGTTAGCTTGATAACCGAAAGATGAGACTCATCAGCCATAGGACAGGCATGCATCATATGCATATTATTTGAATTGCTTACTTGTGCATTAATTGGGATCGCCTAAGTGATTTTAATATGCTGTTTGTTATATTTGCTATGTGTATTACTTCTATTCTACCTGTGCTTGCTATTGTCTGCTTGTTTGTCTTTGTAGTTTCACTGAAGATGGAGGAACGGAGGAAAGGCAGAGAGATTTAGGGTTCTACTTAAGTTTTAGTTAGATTTAAGGAATTAGTTAAGTTTAGAAAGCCTTAGAGAACCACCCTGATTCATGGTTTCTGTTTTAGTTCTTTAAGTTTTATAATCAGAGTGTCGGCATTCTAGGATTGCCTTTGGCAATCTCAGGACCTTATATCTTATGTACGTGGCACCTTTACCATGCTAAGAACACCCGATTCTCATTCCATACGAATATTCTGTGTTTTCAGATGCAAGTCGAAAGTTACCTTGCTAGGCATCTGAAGTTCTACAACAAAGTAAATTTTGGGGCTTTATTTTGATGTATAATTTTTATATGTGATCATATGTATAGAACTCTCCTGATAACTTGTTTTATTTAGCACCTCTTAAAGGTTTATGGAGAACCAAGATTTATTATATATGTATTTATGGTTTTGGGTTAAGTTTATATGTATGTAAATATTCTCCGGCCAGCCTTAGCTTCATAGGCTGAGTTAGGAGTTTGTTATTATGTACTCTTAACTCTCTGTTCTTACTTTATGTATGTATATGTTTCTGAACCGTAGTTTCTTCATACGCAAGTCATGTTGTTTCTAATCGTTGCGCTTTTAATTTTGCGATTTTGTTTTACCTATTCTTCAAGGCTCCTCGTATATTATATTCCTTCTGTTATAATATGTATATATATTTTAACTTAGAGGTCATAATACTACACCACCTCTATTTTATGACTTAAGCGTAAAACTCTGTGTGGTAGGGTGTTACATTATGGTATCAGAGCAGTTCGTTCCTGTAGAGCCTGAGGGACTGACTGACTATGCTTCTGGGTATACTCTGAGTGTCTATACATTATAATTAGGATATCTAATGGAGATATATTGGATGAATGCTCATGAGCATGTATTTGGGTCTTTGAAGTACTAGACTTACAATATTGAGACTGATCACCTTGACATCACTTGTTTGGTGTGAACAGAAACCAAATTGCATCTCGTGGGCGCAGTCGTGGGCGTAATCGAGGTCGAGGATGGAGAGTTAATGAGGTAACCATATCGGTAAGTAGTTTGACCAATTTCGCATTGTGACTGTGATAACGAGTGCTGTTGTTGCCATTGGTGCAGTTATTGCTACAACCAGCCAAGCGATGAATAAGATGGGATTACAAGCTAGAGTTGGTAACGACGGTGGAAATAAATATGAAGGCAGAAATAATGTCTCGAGTACAGTGTTACTAGTGAAAATAGTGAGTTATCTGGAGCAAATTAACATGGGTCAAGTAAAGGAAGAAAGCTTAAGAAGGACTGTGGTGGAAAGAAGGGACCGCTGGGAATCTTTCATAAAGAAAAAGAAAAAGATTACACTTTGGTGCCAAAGTTTCAAAAAGGGTCGTTATGTCACTTCACATTCTCAACACCAGAACAATGACCAAAGAAACGACAACCGTCAGGGGCAGGATTTAGATAGGCAGACTAGTACTCAACCGGAAGACTTAAAGTGTCCAAGATGCAAAAAGTATCATCCAAAAAGACCATGCCGGGCCGCACTAGGCGTATGTTACCAGTGCGGAAAGCCAGGACATCTATCTCGGGATTGTCCACATAGGAGGAGCCGGGACATAATCAAGTTTGTTTCTCGAACCCAAGGTAATGGTAAACTAGTCGCTGGATTTTTTTTAACTGCCTTGCATGATATTAGTATATAGCATTCTATTGTAATGCGCGATATGTTGTGATAATCGTGGTTTCTAAACGAATGATTGAACAATGACTTCTAGTTTTTGAGACAGAGCGATATTCAGTTAAACTTAAATGAGTGGCTGAGTTCTTGAAGGTTAAGAATCAAAGTGACACTGTGGAAGTAGGTTGGATTATATCTAAGGAATCGGAAGTGTTAAGAGCTATGCGGAGTTATTGTTTGAAATCCAGTGACGGTAAACTGCGAGAAAGAGGAATAGAGAAAATTTGACCTTTAGTTGCTAATTGTTTAAAAGACGAGTGAAGGTGAGGCCAAATCCCTATACGAGAGAGTTTTCGAGACAATTCTTGAAGGTATACCAAAATTTCCATCCTAGAGAAAAAGTGAGTTTGCGATAGACTTAGTGTCGAAAGTTGGATCAGTGTTGATTGCACCACAAGCAAAGACACCATTATAATCAGTTGAACTTAAGATTGAGTTGAAGGGAGTACTAGAAGAGAGAATTGTCCAACTAAGTATTTCCCTGTGAGAAGCGCTAGTTATGCCAGTGAAGAAGGAAGATAATGGCAGGAGACTTTATGCGAAAAGGAGTGTGCCAACGGATCTTTGTGATTCGACCTAATCTTTCTTCTTAAATGACTTGACCATCTTTCCAGTTTTACTCTTATGCACATGAATCTTGATTCTTCCAGTATGAGCCTGAGCTTGTCTTGGTATAATCACGTAATCCTTGAATCTTGGGAGCTCGATATGAGTAAAGTTGCTCTTATTCGCAAACCGTGTTCTTCAAAATCAGCTGAGACTTCTTTGACTCTATCTATTCTTTTTACCAAAGGTCCTTGATTTGAACTCTTTTCTTGAGATGCACCTAGGTTCTTCTTCTTGTGCATTCTATTATTTCGGTATGACTCTGTTCGACCGTATACAAGATTTTCTTTTTGATTTCTCACGAACACCGATCGTATTGTTCATTCGTCTTTGAGCTTAATGTCTTTTTGAAAATCAACTCGAGCCTATATTAGTGTCATGTATGAATCCTAACTGTAACCAGTGAGACATTGATTGCTTAGAGAAAGACTTTTGGACGCAGAAGATGAAATATGTAAGCGTGTGTACCATCAAGAAGAATTTTGGAGCTTTAAATTCTTGCCGACTGTAATGCCTATGAGTAAGTTAACGTGCTAGAATGCACCATCTGTATGGATGCTTGCATTCGAAGAGAGCTTTCAAATCTCGAGAGAAGGATTAACCTCAGTGCCAGTAGTCATGATACCCAAACTTAATTAACTACTCAGAATTATTGCGATGCATTATCAAAGGGGTTTAGGATGTGTCCGAATACAACATTGGGAAGCGGTGACGGATGCCTAAGCAGGAAGTTTCTGAGTATTACTTGGATGACCGAAGAAGATATTTTTGAGTTGCTAGAAATGAAGAACGAAGTGGCGATGCATGTGATTGCGTGTTTGACGCATGAGAAAATAAAGAGTGACCACCAGAAGCCATTCGGAAACCTGCAACCATTGAAGGTTCTGCACTGAAAGTGAGGAAGGATAGCTATTAATTTCATAATGGATTTTTGAGGTCTAAGACAAAAGGTGATGCTGTTAGGTAATCGTGGATCAAGTGACCAAGTCCATTCCGTCCATCGGAGCAAACTATTTATCGGGGATCTTAACGAGACTATACATCAGGGAGAAGGTGAGGCTTCACGGTGCACTAAATGCCTCTGTATTGATAAAAAACCAGAGCATCGAACATTTTAGTTCCTGAATTTGATAGCCGAGACAATGGAGAAAAGCTACGCAAATTCAAATTAAGATTCGCACTACGAAAAGCCGACAAAAGAGTTATGCGGATCTAAAGAGAAAACTTTTCAAGTTTGAAGAAGGGATCCTATATTCATGAAGGTTATTTCAACAAGCCGGAGTCGATGAGTAAATCAAGACTAAGTGGTTAAAGCCGAAGTGTTTTAGAACTTGAATTAATGGTAAGGACGGACTTTTTCGGATTTTGAAGAGAATTGAGCCAGTGGCATATCGGGTAACTCTATCCCCACATCTTTTGAACCAGTACGACGTTTTTCACGTCTCAATTTTAGGAGTACACTTCTAGTGCCAATCACGTATTAGAACATGAACCAGTGCAACTGAGGGAAGAGCTAACACCTCAATTAGTTGCGTTTAGAATATATAATAAGATACCATTGTCAAGCAGCAATGCAGAGGAGAAGTTAAGTTAGTAGAGGATGCTGAGAGTGGAGATGGAAGTGGAAAACATACCTAGAAACTCGAACCAGATGTGCGGAAGGACTACCCACACCACTTTTCAGGTAATTAAATCTGAATTTTGAGGGCAAAATTCTTAATTAGGTGGGTAGGATGTAAACCCAACAAAACTAGCGAATAATAATCAATAAATTAATTTTTAATAAAAGAAATTAGAAATGTAAATTTTATAGTTTAATTAGATAGAGCAAATTAAAACCAGAATTTTGACACTAATTTTAAAGAATTTAGCCGAAAATTAGGCCGAACGAGCCAAACCGATGAACCTAGCCTGAACCGAGTCCAAAGCCCAACACATAAAAGGCCAAAAATTCAGTTTTCCTTCCCTTAAACCTTTCATTTTCACTCTGGGAACTTAAAGGGGAGGAAGAACACCCTCCGAAATTCACAAACCCATGATTTCCGTTCAAATCCACATAACTTTTCGCTCCAAGCTCCGATCATCGCACCATTTGTGGCCACACGACCGTAGAATCGAGCTCTATAAAACCTAGTCAATAATTAGGTAAGGAAACCACTTCTATGTTCCAATTGTTTCCTTCCAAATTTTGAAAATTATTAGCAATTTTGTTAAAAATTGTTTAATTCTGGTGTTTAAGCTCGGATTAGCTTGAGGGAAACGCTTAATCTTGCTTTATTGATGCTTAAATAAGGTGAGAATCCTAGAATCATAGTTAATTCATTGATCTTGTGTGTTGGGTATGATTTAGGTTTATCGTATTTAATATATAATATTTTGTGAAAACTTCGGCTAGATGACCATAGGATAGGTTAGAATGCATGAGTATGTTGAATGCTTAGTGCTTTTTGATGATCTTGTTGTTATTGATCAAGTTTTTGGCTGGATGATTATTGTTTATGATGATACTAGGTTGTTAGACGAGGAGTTGATGATGGTGATATGAATGAATAGGAATGGATGGTGGTCTATTGATGATTTTTGTTGACATTATTGGGAAATTTATGCATATGGTTGTCTAAAATTAAGGAATGGTTGTATATGGTAACATGTGATGGATGTGGTGTTGTAATTGTTGTTGGGGTGCTGAATACATGTATAGAAGGTGAGGATTGGGATTGATTTTTAATGAAACTTGAGGTTTGAAGTTTTTGTGTAAAATTAATTTTTAGCCGATCTTCGGCAAGCCATAACTTGGCTTCTGGACCCCCAAATTGTTTCAAATTTATTTCATATGAAAATTAGGTCCGTGAAGTTTACGCCATTTGAAAAATGAATGAAAAATGATTTAAAACGTAAAAGTTATGTGTGTCAGAAGTTCGGTATATAAAACTGAAATTCTGCAGCTTTAGCCATTTCTGATCAAACTGCAGTGTATGCGTACACATATCCCTAATTCACAAAGGGTCGTTTCTGTCCAGCGTACATGTGTACCTGGTGCGCGAAATTGTGAACTATACTTTTTCACAACTCTCATAATCCCCGGTAATGGCTCCAAGAACTTGGTGGCTCAATACCATGGCATTACACAACTTCGCACAACTAACCAGCAAGTACACTGGGTCGTCCAAGTAATAAACCTTACGTGAGTAAGGGTCGATCCCACGGAGATTGTTAGTATTGAAGCAAGCTATGGTCATCTTGTAAATCTTAGTCAGGCAAACTCAAATGATAATGATGATGAACGAAAATAACATAAAGGTAAAGATAGAGATACTTATGTAATTCATTGGTAGGAACTTCAGATAAGCGTATGAAGATGCCTTCCCTTCCATCTCTCTGCTTTCCTACTGCCTTCATCCAATCCTTCTTCCTCCTTTCCATGGCAAACTCGTGTAGGGTCTCACTGTTGTCAGCAGCTACCTCCCATCCTCGCAGTGAAAGCTAATGCACACACTCTGTCACAGTGCTGCCAATCACCGGTGTGGTTCCCTCCCCTACTGGAATAGAATCCAGTGATTCTTTTGCGTCTGTCACTAACGCCCAGTAAGTTACAGGTTTGAAGCACGTCACAGTCATTCAGTCATTGAATCCTACTCAGAATACCACAGACAAGGTTAGACCTTCCGGATTCTCTTGAATGCCGCCATCAGTTCTTGCCTATACCACGAAGACTCTGATCTCACGGAATGGTTGGCTCGTTTGTCAGGCGAGCACTCGGTTGTCAGGCGATCAACCATGCATCGTGCAATCAGGAATCCAAGAGATATTCACTAGAGCCTCGAATGCTAGTAGAACAAGAGTGGTTGTCAGTCACTTTGTTCATGAGTGAGAATGGTGATGGGCGTCAATCATCACCTTCATCAAGTTGAAGAACAAGTGATATCTTGGATAAAGAACAAGCGGAATTGAATGGAAGAACAATAGTAATTGCATTAATACTCGAGGTACAGCAGAGCTCCACACCTTAATCTATGGTGTGTAGAAACTCCACCGTTGAAAATACATAAGCATAAGGTCTAGGCATGGCCGAATGGCCAGCCTCCCAAGGAACTAAGATAGCATACAATGAAGATAGCTACCAAAGTCTACTTAAGATCTAAAAGTGATCAAAAGCTCTCTAATACAATAGTAAAAGGTCCTACGTATAAGAAACTAGTAGCCTAAGGTGTACAGAAATGAGTAAATGACATAAAAATCCTCTTCCGGGCCCACTTGGTGTGTGCTTGGGCTGAGCAATGAAGCAAATTTCGTGTAGAGACTCTTCTTGGAGTTAAACGCCAGCTTTGGTGCCAGTTTGGGCGTTTAACTCCCATTTGGGTGCCAGTTCCAGCGTTTAACGCTGGGATTTCTTGAGGTGACTTTGAACGCCGGGTTGGGCCATCAAATCTTGGGCAAAGTATGGACTATCATATATTGCTGGAAAGCCCAGGATGTCTACTTTCCAACGCCGTTGAGAGCGCGCCAATTGGGCTTCTGTAGCTCCAGAAAATCCGCTTCGAGTGCAGGGAGGTCAGAATCCAACAGCATCTGCAGTCCTTTTTGGTCTCTGAATCAGATTTTTGCTCAGGTCCCTCAATTTCAGCCAGAAAATACCTGAAATCACAGAAAAACACACAAACTCATAGTAAAGTCCAGAAAAGTGAATTCTAACTAAAAACTAATAAAAATATACTAAAAACTAACTAGATTATATCAAAAACATACTAAAAACAATGCCAAAAAGTATACAAATTATCCGCTCATCACAACACCAAACTTAAATTGTTGCTTGTCCCCAAGCAACTGAAAATCAAATAAGACAAAAAGAAGAGAATATGCAATGAATTCCAAAAACATCTGTGAAGATCAGTATTAATTAGATGAGCGGGGTTTTTAACTTTTTGCCTCTGAACAGTTTTGGCATCTCAATCTATCCCTTGAAATTCAGAATGATTGGCTTCTTTAGGAACTCAGAGTCCAGATAGTGCTAATGATTCTCTTAGTAAGATATGATGATTCTTGAACATAGCTATTTATTGAGTCTTGGCTGTGGCCCAAAGCACTCTGTCTTCCAGTATTACCACCGGATACATACATGCCACAGACACATAATTGGGTGAACCTTTTCAGATTGTGACTCAGCTTTGCTAAAGTCCCCAATTAGAGGTGTCCAGGGTTCTTAAGCACACTCTTATTTGCCTTGGATCACAACTCTTATTTCTAATATGTTTTTTTTCTCGTTTCCTTTTTTTCTCTTTTTTTTCGGTTTTTTTTTTTTTGAAAATGCTTTTTCTTGCTTCAACAATCATTTTATTGATTTTTCAGATCCTCAGTAACATGTTTCCTTTTTCATCATTCTTTCAAGAGCCAACATTCATGAACCACAAATTCAAGATATATATGCACTGTTTAAGCATACATTCAGAGAACAAAGGTATTACCACCACATCAAAATAATTAAACTAT
Source organism: Arachis hypogaea (assembly GCF_003086295.3). NCBI lineage: Eukaryota > Viridiplantae > Streptophyta > Magnoliopsida > Fabales > Fabaceae > Arachis > Arachis hypogaea. Next base: position 92,760,300 of record NC_092039.1, read on the forward strand.
TATAAAATTCAAAATTCATGCAATTCTTCCTTTTTCAATTAAGCACATTTTTATTTAAGAAAGGTGATGGATTCATAGGACATTCATAACTTTAAGGCATAGACACTAAGACACTAATGATCATAAGACACAAACATGGATAAACATAAGCATAAAATTCGAAAAAACAGAAGAACAAATAACAAGGAAATCAAAGAACGGGTACACCTTAGTGATGGCGGCTCTTTCTTGCTCTTGAAGATCCTATGGAGTGCTTGAGCTCCTCAATGTCTCTTCCTTGTCTTTGTTGCTCCTCCCTCATGATTCTTTGATCTTCTCTAATCTCATGAAGGATGATGGAGTGTTCTTGGTGCTCCACCCTTAATTGTCCCATATTGGAACTCAACTCTCCTAGGGAGGTGTTTAGTTGCTCCCAATAGTTTTGTGGAGGAAAGTTCATCCCTTGAGGAATCTCAGGGATCTCATGATGAGTAGGATCTCTTGTGTACTCCATCCTTTTCTTGGTGATGGGTTTGTCCTCATCAATGGGGATGTCATCCTCTATGTCAACTCCAACTGAATAACAGAGGTGACAAATGAGATGAGGGAAGGCTAACCTTGCCAAGGTGGAGGTCTTGTCCGCCACTTTATAGAGTTCTTGGGCTATAACCTCATGAACCTCTATTTCTTCTCCAATCATGATGCTATGGATCCTGATAGCCCGGTCTAGGGTAACTTCGGACCGGTTGCTAGTGGGAATGATTGAGCGTTGTATGAACTCTAACCATCCTCTAGCCACGGGCTTGAGGTCATGCCTTCTCAATTGGACCGGCTTTCCTCTTGAATCTTGCTTCCATTGTGCGCCCTCTTCACATATGACTGTGAGGACTTGGTCCAACCTTTGATCAAAGTTGACCCTTCTAGTGTAAGGATGCTCATCTCCTTGCATCATAGGCAAGTTGAACGCCACCCTCACACTCTCCGGACTAAAATCCAAGTATTTCTCCCGAACCATAGTAAGATAATTCTTTGGATTCGGGTTCACACTTTGGTCATGGTTCTTGGTGATCCATGCATTGGCATAGAACTCTTGAACCATCAAGATTCCGACTTGTTGAATGGGGTTGGTAAGAACTTCCCAACCTCTTCTTCGGATCTCATGGCGGATCTCCGGATATTCACCCTTTTTGAGTGAAAAGGGTACCTCGGGGATCACCTTCTTCAAGGCCACAACTTCATAGAAATGGTCTTGATGCACCCTTGAGAGGAATCTATCCATCTCCCATGACTCGGAGGTGGAAGCCTTTGCCTTCCCTTTCCTCTTTTTAGAGGTTTCTCCGGCCTTGGATGCCATAATGGTTATGGAAAAACGAAAAAGCAACGCTTTTACCACACCAAACTTAAAATGTTTGCTCGTCCTCGAGCAAAAGAAGAAAGAAGAGAGTAGAAGAAGAAGAAATGAGGAAGAGGGAGATGGTGGTGAATTCGGCCAAAGAGGGGGAGAAGTGGTGTTTAGGTTGTGTGAAAATGAAGGGTTGAAGAGGGGTATATATAGGAGAGAGGGGGGTGAATGGTTCGGCCATTATGGGTGGGTTTGGGAGGGAAAGTGGTTTGAATTTGAAGGGTGAGGTTGGTGGGGATTTATGAAGGATGGATGTGAGTGGTGAAGAGAAGGGTAGGATTTGATAGGTGAGGGGTTTTTGGGGAAGAGGTGTTGAGGTGATTGGTGAATGGGGGAAGAAGAGAGAGAGTGATGGTAGGGTCCTGTGGGGTCCACAGATCCTGTAGTGTCAAGGAAAAGGCATCCTTGCACCAAATGGCATCAAAATCCACGTTTTGAGCTATTTCTGGCGTTAAACGCCGGGCTGGTGCCCATTCCTGGCGTTTAACGCCAGGTTCTTGCCCTTTACTGGCGTTTAACGCCAGTCTGGTGCCCCTTTCTGGCGTTAAACGCCCAGAAGGGTGCCAGACTGGGCGTTAAACGCCCAACTGCTAGGCTGACTGGCGTTTAAACGCCAGCAGCATCTTCCTCCAGGGTGTGCTGTTTTTCTTCCTGTTTTTCATTCTGTTTTTGCTTTTTTCATTGTTTTTGTGACTTCTTATGATCATCAACCTACAAAAAAGATAGAACAACAAAAGAAAATAATTAATTATAAAACATTGGGTTGCCTCCCAACAAGCGCTTCTTTAATGTCATTAGCTTGACAGAGGACTCTCATGGAGCCTCAGAAATGCTCAGAACCGTGTTGGAACCTCCCAACACCAAACTTAGAGTTTGAATGTGGGGGTTCAACACCAAACTTAGAGTTTGGTTGTGGCCTCCCAACACCAAACTTAGAGTTTGACTGTGGGGGCTCAGTTTGGCTCTGTTTTGAGAGAAGCTCTTCATGCTTCCTCTCCATGAAGACAGAGGGATATCCTTGGGCCTTAAACACCAAGGATTCTTCATTCACTTGAATGATCAACTCTCCTCTATCAACATCAATCACAGCCTTTGCTGTGGCTAGGAAGGGTCTGCCAAGGATGATGGATTCATCCATGCACTTCCCAGTCTCTAGGACTATGAAATCAGCAGGGATGTAATGGTCTTCAATCTTCACCAAAACATCCTCTACAAGTCCATAAGCTTGTTTTCTTGAGTTGTCTGCCATCTCTAGTGAGATTTTTGCAGCTTGTACCTCAAAGATCCCTAATTTCTCCATTACAGAGAGGGGCATGAGGTTCACACTTGACCCTAAGTCACACAAGGCCTTCTTGAAGGTCATGGTGCCTATGGTACAAGGTATAGAAAACTTCCCAGGATCCTGCCTCTTTTGAGGCAATTGCTGCCTAGACAAGTTATCCAGTTCTTTGGTGAGCAGAGGGGGTTCATCCTCCCAAGTCTCATTTCCAAATAACTTGTCATTTAGCTTCATGATTGCTCCAAGGTATTTAGCAACTTGCTCTTCAGTGACATACTCATCCTCTTCAGAGGATGAATACTCATCAGAGCTCATGAAAGGCAGAAGTAAGTCTAATGGAATCTCTATGGTCTCAGTTTGAGCCTCAGATTCCCAAGGTTCCTCATTGGGGAACTCAGTGGAGGTCAGTGGACGTCCATTGAGGTCTTCCTCAGTGGCGTTCACTGCCTCTTCTTCCTCCCAGAATTCGGCCATATTAAGGGCCTTGCATTCTCCTTTTGGATTTTCTTCAGTATTGCTTGGGAGAGTGCTTGGAGGAAGTTCAGTAATTTTCTTGCTCAGCTGACCCACTTGTCCTTCCAAATTCCTAATGGAGGACCTAGTTTCAGTCATGAAACTTTGAGTGGTTTTGATTAGATCAGAGACCATGGTTGCTAAGTCAGAGGTACTCTGCTTAGAACTCTCTGTCTGTTGCTGAGAAGATGATGGGAAAGGCTTGCTGTTGCTAAACCTGTTCCTCCCACCATTATTGTTATTGAAACCTTGTTGAGGTCTCTGTTGATCCTTCCATGAAAGATTTGGATGATTCCTCCATGAAGGGTTATAGGTGTTTCCATAGGGTTCTCCCATGTAATTCACCTCTTCCATTGAAGGGTTCTCAGGATCATAAGCTTCTTCCTCAGATGAAGCTTCTTTAGTACTGCTTGGTGCATTTTGCATTCCAGACAGACTTTGAGAAATCATATTGACTTGTTGAGTCAATATTTTGTTCTGAGCTAATATGGCATTCAGAGTGTCAATCTCAAGAACTCCTTTCTTCTGACTAGTCCCATTGTTCACAGGATTCCTTTCAGAAGTGTACATGAATTGGTTATTTGCAACCATTTCAATCAGTTCTTGAGCTTCAGTAGGCGTCTTCTTCAAATGAAGAGATCCTCCAGAAGAGCTATCCAAAGACATCTTGGACAGTTCAGAGAGACCATCATAGAAAATACCTATGATGCTCCATTCAGAAAGCATATCAGTGGGACACTTTCTGATCAATTGTTTGTATCTTTCCCAAGCTTCATAGAGGGATTCTCCTTCCTTCTGTCTGAAGGTTTGGACTTCCACTCTAAGCTTACTCAATTTTTGAGGTGGAAAGAACTTTGCCAGGAAGGCATTGACTAGCTTTTCCCAAGAGTCCAGGCTTTCTTTAGGTTGAGAGTCCAACCATGTTCTAGCCCTGTCTCTTACAGCAAAAGGGAATAGCATCAGTCTATAGACCTCAGGGTCTACCCCATTAGTCTTGACTGTGTCACAGATTTGCAAGAATTCAGCTAAAAACTGATGAGGATCTTCCATTGGAAGTCCATGGAACTTGCAATTCTGTTGCATTAGAGAAACTAATTGAGGCTTAAGCTCAAAGTTGTTTGCTCCAATGGCAGGGATAGAGATGCTTCTCCCATAGAAGTCGGGAGTAGGTGCAGTAAAGTCACCAAGCACCTTCCTTGCATTGTTGGCATTGTTGTTGTTTGCGGCTGCCATTTGTTCTTCTTCCTTGAAGAATTCGTCCAAGTGCTCTAAAGAGAGTTGTGCCTTGGCTTCTCTTAGCTTTCTTTTCAAGGTCCTTTCAGGTTTAGGATCAGCCTCAACAAGAATGCCTTTGTCTTTGCTCCTGCTCATAAGAAAGAGAAGGGAACAAGAAAATGTGGAATCCTCTATGTCACAGTATAGAGATTCCTTTAGGTGTCAGAGGAAAAGAAGAGTAGAAGACAGAAGTGTAAAATTCGAACTTATCAAAGAGAATGGAGTTCGAGTTTTACATTAAAGGATAGTGTTAGTCCATAAATAGAAGGATATGAGAAGGAGGGAAGTGATTTTCGAAAATTAAGTAGAAAATTTGAAAACAATTTTGAAAAACAATACTTAATTTTCGAAAATGAAAGTGGAAAAGAAATAAAGTGATTTTTGAAAAAGATTTTGAAATTGGAAATCAAAAAGGTTTGATTGAAAGCTTAATTTGAAAAAGATGTGATTAAAAAGATATGATTGATTAAAAAAATGTGATTGAGAAGATATGATTTGAAAACATTTTTAAAAGATATGTTTTGAAAACAATTTGAAAAAGATTTGATTTGAAAATTAAAAACTTGACTAACAAGAAAAGATATGATTCAATCATTAAACCTTTCTCAACAGAAAAGGTAGCATACTTGAAATGTTGAATCAAACCATTAATTGATAGTAAGTATCTTTAAAAATAGAATGAAATTGATTTTGAATAAGATTTGATTGAAAATTTGATTTGAAAAAGATTTGATTTTGAAAAGATTTTGAAAACTTAGAAAAAATCTGATTTGAAAACAAAATCTTCCTCCCTTAGCCATCCTGGCGTTAAACGCCCAGAATGGTATACATTCTGGCGTTTAACGCCCAAAATGCTACCTTTTTGGGCGTTAAACGCCCAACCAGGTGCCCTGGCTGGCGTTTAAACGCCAGTTTGTCCTTCTTCACTGGGCGTTTTGAACGCCCAGCTTTTTCTGTACAATTCCTCTGCTGTATGTTCTGAATCTTCAATTCCTTGTATAATTGACTTGAAAAGACACAAATTAAAAATATTTTTGGATTTTTAATAATAAGGACAAACCAAAATGCAACAAGAATCAAATAACAATGCATGCAAGACACCAAACTTAGCAGTTTGTATACTATTGACACTGACAAAATGAAAATTCATATGAGACACACAAAATAATCAAGTCAATAGAATTCAAAGACCAGAGCAAGTAAATCATCAAGAACATCTTGAAGATCACCAAAATACATGAATGCATGCAGTTGACACCAAACTTATGATGAGACTCTAGACTCAAACAAGAAATATTTTTGGATTTTATGATTTTTTTCTTTTTTTTTTTTTGTGTTTTTCGAAAATCAATTGGAAAAAGGTATCAAAATTCTTAATGAGAATTCCAGGAATCAGTGCAATGTTAGTCTAAGACTCCGGTCCAGGAATTAGACATGGCTTTACAGCCAGCCAAGCTTTCAAAGAAAGCTTCGGTCCAAAACACTAGACATGGCCAGAAGCCAGCCAAGCCTTAGCAATCATTGCTCCAAAAGCAAGATTGATGAAAATCAATAAGCTCTTGTGGTGATAAGTTGAAACCTCGGTCCAATCAGATTAGACATGGCTTCTCAGCCAGCCAGATTTCAACAAATCATCATGAAACTCTAGAATTCATCTTCAAGAATTTCGAAAAAAAATACCTAATCTAAGCAACAAGATGAACCGTCAGTTGTCCAGCCTAAACAATCCCGGGCAATAACACCAAAACTTGATGTTGTTGCCGGATCTTGGCACTGATGTTACCAAAGCTTGCTCAAAACTTGAACAATCCCCGACAACGGCGCCAAAAACTTGGTGCGCGAAATTGTGAACTATACTTTTTCACAACTCTCATAATCCCCGGTAATGGCTCCAAGAACTTGGTGGCTCAATACCATGGCATTACACAACTTCGCACAACTAACCAGCAAGTGCACTGGGTCGTCCAAGTAATAAACCTTACGTGAGTAAGGGTCGATCCCACGGAGATTGTTAGTATTGAAGCAAGCTATGGTCATCTTGTAAATCTTAGTCAGGCAAACTCAAATGATAATGATGATGAACGAAAATAACATAAAGGTAAAGATAGAGATACTTATGTAATTCATTGGTAGGAACTTCAGATAAGCGTATGAAGATGCCTTCCCTTCCATCTCTCTGCTTTCCTACTGCCTTCATCCAATCCTTCTTCCTCCTTTCCATGGCAAACTCGTGTAGTGTCTCACTGTTGTCAGCAGCTACCTCCCATCCTCGCAGTGAAAGCTAATGCACACACTCTGTCACAGTGCTGCCAATCACCGGTGTGGTTCCCTCCCCTACTGGAATAGAATCCAGTGATTCTTGTGCGTCTGTCACTAACGCCCAGTAAGTTACAGGTTTGAAGCACGTCACAGTCATTCAGTCATTGAATCCTACTCAGAATACCACAGACAAGGTTAGACCTTCCGGATTCTCTTGAATGCCGCCATCAGTTCTTGCCTATACCACGAAGACTCTGATCTCACGGAATGGTTGGCTCGTTTGTCAGGCGAGCACTCGGTTGTTAGGCGATCAACCATGCATCGTGCAATCAGGAATCCAAGAGATATTCACTAGAGCCTCGAATGCTAGTAGAACAAGAGTGGTTGTCAGTCACTTTGTTCATGAGTGAGAATGGTGATGGGCGTCAATCATCACCTTCATCAAGTTGAAGAACAAGTGATATCTTGGATAAAGAACAAGCGGAATTGAATGGAAGAACAATAGTAATTGCATTAATACTCGAGGTACAGCAGAGCTCCACACCTTAATCTATGGTGTGTAGAAACTCCACCGTTGAAAATACATAAGCATAAGGTCTAGGCATGGCCGAATGGCCAGCCTCCCAAGGAACTAAGATAGCATACAATGAAGATAGCTACCAAAGTCTACTTAAGATCTAAAAGTGATCAAAAGCTCTCTAATACAATAGTAAAAGGTCCTACGTATAAGAAACTAGTAGCCTAAGGTGTACAGAAATGAGTAAATGACATAAAAATCCTCTTCCGGGCCCACTTGGTGTGTGCTTGGGCTGAGCAATGAAGCAAATTTCGTGTAGAGACTCTTCTTGGAGTTAAACGCCAGCTTTGGTGCCAGTTTGGGCGTTTAACTCCCATTTGGGTGCCAGTTCCAGCGTTTAACGCTGGGATTTCTTGAGGTGACTTTGAACGCCGGGTTGGGCCATCAAATCTTGGGCAAAGTATGGACTATCATATATTGCTGGAAAGCCCAGGATGTCTACTTTCCAACACCGTTGAGAGCGCGCCAATTGGGCTTCTGTAGCTCCAGAAAATCCGCTTCGAGTGCAGGGAGGTCAGAATCCAACAGCATCTGCAGTCCTTTTTGGTCTCTGAATCAGATTTTTGCTCAGGTCCCTCAATTTCAGCCAGAAAATACCTGAAATCACAGAAAAACACACAAACTCATAGTAAAGTCCAGAAAAGTGAATTCTAACTAAAAACTAATAAAAATATACTAAAAACTAACTAGATTATATCAAAAACATACTAAAAACAATGCCAAAAAGTATACAAATTATCCGCTCATCAGTACCCGGACAAGGCTATGCATATGCGAAATGGGCTGAATTGCACTCCTACGTGTACGCGTAGCCCATGATTTTTGTGTTTTAAAGCTCAAATTTCAAACCTTTAAACCTCTATTTTTATACTTTTAACCCTAGATCTTAGTAGTATGCCTAGTAATGAGATGAAGCTAGGAATATGTGGTAACTTGGAGATGAAGAAAGTTTGAGAAGTGATGATTTGGGTATGAAGAGGTAGCGTGCATATGAATATGTATATATCGTAACACCCTAATTTTCAGCACGTCATGATCGTACCAAAAGTGAGGTGTTACTGACCTGTTTTATGTATTTACTATTTAATACTAAGCCTTTAGTTCGATTTCGCATTTCAATTTTTAAGAAAAAGCCGAAAAATTTTGTTTCTATTAATTAAAATCAAATATCAAAGATCCCCAAGCAATACTAATCACATAATTATTATTAATAATAAATATTGCACAAAAGAAATCAAAAGAATTTAGATACAATTCTTATCCTTATGTATAATATAAAATCTTAAATAACACGGGCGAGGGAATTCTATGAAAACAAATCAACTCTTAACTTAACTCAAATAAAACTAATAACCGTCTGCAACTTCAAGCTGAGCCTTCGAACCTGTGTCACTGAAAGGGTTGAAGATTTTGGAGTGAGAACAAACCACACGTTCTCAGTAGGGAATAGGAATGCCGTAAAAGTAACGAAATAAAGTACAAATAGTTAACATTACTCAATAAAACTTTATTTTTATCAAACCTTTTGAAAATACTTTTTACTATTACTTATTACTTTATATAATTAATTACCTTCTTTAAATTTTTGAACTTAAGACAAATCTCAATCATAATCTCAGTTCTCAGTCACCTCAATACACAAACTAATAGCACAAGAAACAGATCAACACACAAACAAATAGCAATAAAACAAAAAGCACAACCACAGAGAGACAAGATAAGCAAACACAATCAAATGCAAATATGCAAACAATGATGATGCATGTCTATTCCTAATGCAGGCCATGAGCTCATGTGTCGGTTGCCTACCCGCTCCTGACATTACCTGGGCACAAGTCCCAGATATGGCTTTCTAGATGCATACAATGTGCATATAAGTCATACGGCTAGGCCGCATACAGTGTGACTTTCCAAATCAAAAAGCGTACATCTGAAAAATAATTCTCAGTGTGTGGGCGTCCCCACTTTACATTTGGCACTAAGGTCCAAACAATGTCACATCTGCTCTCCTGTGGCAGTCATTTCGTTAATCAATATATTCCTTTAATCTTTGTTCTCTGCTCTCCTATGGCAGAGATCCTTTTAGTTACTATATTCTTTAATCTTTATTCTCTGCTCTCCTGTGGCAGAGATTCCTTTAATTATCTTTCTTTCCTTTACTTTTTGTTCTTATTTTTTTTTTCTTAGAGCAAAATTCCTTTTCAAAAGATTGAGTTTAAAACATTATACTTTTCTTAATAAATCGGTTTGAAAATAAAACTCTTTTCGTAGTAAATCGAAATCAAGTAATATTCTTTAATTAGATTTTCTTTTAAATAACACTTTAAATAAAGTCTTAAAGTTTTAACAATTCACTAGCCTTTTTCTTAACATTTCTCAAATCAGCAAAATTCTTAATAATCAGAAAACAGTCACAAATAAACTGTCATCACAATAAATCCAGACCGAGCACAAGCCTAAATCAATTCAACGCTCAACACAATATCATCCAATCAAATTAACATATCCAGTAACTAATAATTTCTCAAATAAGCTTGCAACAATATCCACCATTCTTAAGTAAATCTCAATTCAAGCTTAATTCCACCAATTAATCTCTCAGAACAACCAAACCGGTCACATTCAAGCAAAAATTCATACTCAATAACATTACTATTTTTAATATATATATATATATATATATATATAATTATCTAATTAACTTTGTAGGCATTCTAAATTTTAAACGTTTAATTTTAAAAATAAATCCCCTACCTCCGTATGAAATTAAAATCAACGAAAGCTCCGGAGAAACTTTTTAACCAAATTGCTGAAGAAGAAAATGCCAAAAATCATCTGTGTCTCTGGAAACTCCAATTGGCCAAACTCAGGGGTAGGGGAGTTACGTCACCGTCAACTTTCACCGATCAAAAGAAACGCCAATACGTAGAGGAAGAAAATATAAATATTTTTATCGGATTAGATTTTTTTTTGGAGTTACGAATCATAAGAAATCGAACTCAAAAGGGCAAGGTTCCATGGTTTCTGATTCCTCTCACTCACGGCTTACTCTCTCTTTTTCTTTCAAGGTTGGTTCGGTGATGCATGAAGGAAAAGAAAGTATGATTAGTGATGATGGTGATTAAAAGGATTTGTGGTAGTAAGGTTTATTAGGTGTCATTGGTTTGTATCATGGTTGCATAGATATATGTATACATATAAGCGACGACCTTTATTTCTCTTTTTCTTTCTAAAGAGTTCGGCTATAATGAAGAAAAGTGATAAAAGAAAATGATGCTAATGAATGATAGTTTGTAGTGTAAAAGTATTATTAGGTGTCATGAGTGATATATATATATATATATATATATATATATATATATATATATATATATATATATATATATATATATATATATATAAGGCGTCTTTGGGGTCGCGGACCGACTATAGAACCCTGTTCAAAAAATGGAACGCATTAGCTATCCGCTCTCAGGTTGGGCAATAAGGATCGGAGAAGGGCAATCACTCATTCTTAAAACCAGCATTCTTAAGACCAAAGAGTCGGGCGGAAAGGGGGGCTCTCTGTTCCCGGTTCTCCTGTAGCTAGATTCTCCGAAACCACAAGAATCCTTAGTTAGAATGGGATTCCAACTCAGCACCTTTTGAGATTTTGAGAAGAGTTGCTCTTTGAAGAGCACAGTACGATGAAAGTTGTAAGTTGTGTTCGGGGGAGAGTTATTGTCTAATTGTTGGCCTCTATGGTAAAATTAGTCGGGGCCTGAAAGGCGATGGTTTACCCTGTGGCGGATGTCAGCGGTTCGAGTCCGCTTATCTCCAACTCGTAAACTTAGCCGATACAAAATTATGCTATATGATAGCACCCAACATACATACATACATATATATATATATATATATATATATATATATATATATATATATATATATATATATATATGTCGGGGCCTGAAAGGCGATGGTTTACCCTGTGGCGGATGTCAGCGGTTCGAGTCCGCTTATCTCCAACTCGTAAACTTAGCCGATACAAAATTATGCTATATGATAGCACCCAACATACATACATACATATATATATATATATATATATATATATATATATACTTGTACATGAGCCACATTTGGCTTTTCTTTATTCATGTTTTCTTAATGGCTTCGGCCAAAAGAAAGAAGTAAATAATAATAATAATAATAATAATAATAATAATAATAATAACTATAAAAGATTAACTTAATTTTTGCTTATCAAAATAGTTTTTAATAAATAGTTCAAACTAATAGAATAAGTTATAGTTAAATTAAACTTCAATAATCATAAAATTTTATTTAATTATTTTTGTTAAAAAAAAGATTTCTTACCAACAAAATTTTAATATAATATGATAACTTATAAATAACTAATTGCTTAATTTTCAAAAATTCGAGATGTTATATATATATACTACTTAAATTATGAAACTGGCTAAAGAAAGGAATAAATATTACATATGAGTACTCTTTCTCAAAAGTGCGACCGCAGGAGATGGTGGAAGGTGAGGATCCCCTTACTTCTTCCTTCTGGTATTGTAAAATCGTCCCCGAGGAAATGGTGGGAGGTTAAGATCCCCTGCTTTGTTCTTCTTGGGCATATGAGAACGTACCTCCTAGGTAGAGGCAAGGCTTATGGTTTCGCCCCCACTTGCTCCATGTTGGTTAGTATAGAGGCTCCCCTGGTAGATGCAAGGGTTGTGGTTTCGCCCCATCCACCAGCTCCGGGTTATGATGAGTTATGTATAAATGTACAATTATATGATATATAAGTGATGTTATGGCTATAATAAATGATTATGAAATGTTTATGAATAAATGTGAAATATTTATCTGAGATACGAGTTTCTCTGGATAAAGTACTGTGGCTTGCCACCACGTGTTCCAGGTTGAAACTTCATACTCTGTAGACCCTATGACGTAAGAGGTGACCGAACACTTATAAATTCCTGGGAAGGTTAACCCCCATTGAGAAATTTTATATATTCGAGAAAAAGATATGCATAGACTCTTGGGGATGCACGTCGGGGGACAATCCAGGGTTTAGCAGCCAGACTTGTCAGGTTGGCTTGATAACCAACAGATGAGACTCATCAACTATAGGACAGGCATGCAACATATGCATATTGTTTGAATTGCTTACTTGTGCATTAATTGGGATTGCCTAAGGGATTTTAATATGCTATTTGTTATATTTGCTATCTGTATTACTTGTATTCTACCTGTGTTTGCCATTGTCTGCTTGTTTGTCTTTATAATTTCACCGAAGATGGAGGAATAGAGGAAAGGCAGAGAGATTTAGGATTCTAGTTAAGTTTTAGTTAGATTTAAGGAATTGGTTAAATTTAGAAAGCCTTAGAGAACCACCCTGATTCATGGTTTCTGTTTTAGTTATTTAAGTTTTATAATCAGAGTGTCAGCGTTCTAAGATTGCCTCTGGCATTTCCAGGATCTTATATCTTATGTACATGGCACTTTTATCATGCTGAAAACTCCCGTTTCTCATTCCATTCGAATATTCTGTATTTTCAGATGTAGGTCAAGAGGCACCTCGCAAGGCGTCTGGAGTTCTGTAACAAAGTGGATTTTGGGGCTTTATTTTGATGTATAGTTTATATATGTGATCATATGTATAGAACCCTCCTGATAACTTGTTTTATTTAGCACCTCTTAGAGGTTTATAGAGAACCAGGATTTATTATATTAGTATTTCCTGTTTTGGGTTATATGTATGTAAATATTCTCCGGCCAACCTTAGCTTCGCAGGCTGAGTTAGGAGCTTTTTATTCTGTACTCTTGACCCTCTGTTCTTACTTTTTGTATGTATATGTTTATGAACCGTAGTTTCTTCATACGCAAGTCACGTTGTTTATGAGCGTTGCGCTTTTAATTTTGCGATTTTGTTTTACTTATTCTTCAAAGCTCCTCATATATTATATTCTTTCTATTATAATATGTATATATATTTTAACTTAGAGGTCGTAATACCACACCATCTCTGTTTTACGACTTAAGCGTCTGTGTGATAGGGTGTTACAAAAAGGCAGTAGAAAAAGAACCCAAGATTCAACCTCCCCTTCTCTTAGCCACTACTTGCTAACCATCAGAGGCATATGTGCTGCTCTTGGATTATGTGAAATCGCCATGGAGGCTTCTTATCCCATTGCATAACTGTTTTCGATGAATTCAAGTTTTTTTGACGAGTGTGTCATTTTTTTTAGGTTCCAATAGTATTTATATATTTATAAATAACAAGTTTAAAGTTTTATTTTCATAATAAATACTAAATAAATCAAAAATTAATTTTGTATTGAAAAAGTAAAGTCTTTTTCGTACATAATGAATAGTTATATTTGTTTTTATTAAAATAAACTAAATTGTTAATTAAATATACTTGTATCATTATACTGATTATTTATGAGTATAGTCAAATTCTAATATTTAATTAATTATTCTCGTATAGTTGATTATTACACTTATATATTTCATTATTTATATTTAATTTATTGATGATTATTTTAAAAGAGTATTATATTTAATAACATTATTGTCTCCCAAAAAATATTGTGCGATATCATAATTTTATATTACATAGAAATAATCTTACCATACCAACATAGAAGATGTCGTTATTAGGTTAAGTATGCACGTAGAGTGTAACCAATTTATTATTATACGTGCATGAATAACTACTTAAACAATACAAGTATATTTCTTTATATTGAATTAAATTAAATTATTAATTTAAATTATAATCATCTAAATTTCAAATGAAATATTTTTATAATTTTAAAATTTAAAAATATTTGAATTAATTTGAATGAGCACGTCTTGAATACTGAGTCATCAATTTGCAGATTGTACATATTTCGGGTACCAAGTCTGTGCTCAATTTTTGTATGCATCTCGAGTACTGCGATCCCATTTAACTCTTTTGACACAGATTAGAGTCTCAGTACCCGAGATGTGTTCACTCTTCGGAACTCCTCAGTAATTGAGATGTGACCTAATATGTATTTATGTAATTACATTGTACTTTAAATGTTATCATAAATTTGATATTTATTTAATTTAAGTAAAAAAATCCCTACATTCCATTGTGTTAAATTTTTTTGTCTGCATACTATTTGATGAAGCGAATAAAAGAAAATGTTATTTTAACTTTTAAGCAAAACTAGTAATATATTTCAAATAGTATTTTTAACGCATTATAATATATTATCAACATAGGAAAATAACATAATTTAATACAAAAATTTGTTGTTAAAAAAATGTATATCGATCTTTTTCAATATAAATTTTTCATTAAATTTCCTTCCGTTCGTAAATATATGAAATATTTTAAATATCATAGAATTTTGTTTTTTGCATCATAAAGGATCTTATTAAATAAAAAATTATCCATAAGTTTTGTTACTGCATGGTTTATGTAAAACAAAATAGAAGAGGAACATGATCATAGGAACCAAATAACCAATACTTCCTACTCGTTACCACGATTAGGAGATTCATGCATTTAAATGTTATCGTAGCCACGTTTTGTAACCAAGTGTCTGTTATGCTAAAAATCTTATTAGCCTTAATTTCCATTCATATCGACTCACGGCTAAATAACTATTTCTTTGAGACTACATAATAATGTATATTAGCCGTGACCGTTATTAATTTTTTTAGTTCAAACGTATAGCGTATAAAGAAAGGAAAACATCCTAAACACTATTAGCTTAGAAGAAGCATTATAACGTTACAATTCAGGAATTTGAACAGGGTTCAGAGAGATGTATCGTTCTACCCTTGCTTGTTCATTCAACGGAGAATTGCCATTTTTGAAAAGGGTACTAGAATAAGCAGAGGTGCACTAAAGTTCTATCCATATGATCATCTTTGTGTTCTCCATCGTATGACATGTTACATCGATTCCACCAAAACAAGTAAGATGAAAATTATTTTACTTAATACATGTCCTATGAAGAAAATAATTTAGCATTCTCTACTCTCTAGTCCCCCATCTAATAAAATTGGATGGCCCACCTATTTCTGTTCTAATGGTTCCTTTCATCATTAAGGCTATCAAAATGTCCCATCGACACGTAATTATGCTCAACCCGAAACCTAGAGTTACGGAACCCGACCATGGCAACCAAATCCTACCTGTAAAACAATAAGTCCCCCTCCCAAATTCCCTTCTTCTCACTTTTTCACTTAAAATTTGCATTTTCATGTTAACGCGGTTGGCACCAAATAAGATGGAAGGAATGGAGCGTCTTACAGGCTTCCTTCAGGACTCCGAAAATATTGCTGCAGATCACCAGTAAGTATTCATGCAACAGTGCTTTCACCAATATACACTTGTATTAAATAAAACGACCACCCATATTAAATTAGAAACGGTTACTCATTAGCAGGGCCATACTGTCGCAGTAGGCACTCACCGACGCTGGCGAAGGCGGGGAAGATGGAGATGTCAGCATAAATCTGGATCTGACAATGGAAGTCGTAAGTGTACCCCTCATTATAATGTGTACTATTCGAACAACGAAATGTAGTTGTCACGTTAAAGCGATAACGATCTATTGTGGTTTCAGCCCGCTCCATACGATTCAACGAAATACTATCCACCCAACGAGGACTTACTCCTGAACCTGGCCGACTTCTCGGCAACTACGGAGTCCATTCGTGTGAGTGTATATAGTTTTATTCCTTTCCATGATTACCTATGCATGCATATTTGCACCGCCGGATAATATGATCTGGTCGTGTTGCCGTAATGCATGTGTGCCTCTTTGAGCAGAACATTGACGCTAGGCTCATGGCTATTGAGCAGACAGTGGCCATGTTGGACTATCGCACCGCACGCACTGAATCCATTGTTGTTTACATCAAGACGACCATGCCTAGGGTTCCTATTCAAGAAGATGTGCCTATGATGATCTCTACGCCGAATAGTACGTCAAAGGAACGAAAGGCTGAGCAAGATAAGCACGGCAAAACTAGATCCTCAGCCGTTACTCCCGAAGACGGCAAGCCCATCCTCACGTCGAACGCATTTCCGGCCTCCTGTTCCATCCTTCACGCACCAGCGTAGCCGGTCTGACAAAGGGAAGGGAGTTCTGAATGAATCTCCAACCCCAATGACTTTGACCTTGTGGTGCCTAACTCTCCTGACCTTGGAGATGATATTGTGCTACTTGAGTTGCTGTCTATGAATCCCAGCCAGATCATTGGAGCATAATTGCTGGTCTCCACCCCAACAAGCCTTGGTGACTGGTCAGTGGGTCTACCGAAAATGTGCACCGACTCAAAACATGTGCGACATACACCCGTAATCTGAAGTGACAAGGTATCTATTTGTTCCTTTGTTATGGTTTGGTTTTTGAGTTTTTGTCGCACCGTTTTCATCGAGGGCAACCCCGCTATTAGGAATACAGATCAAAAAAATAATCTAAAACAAAATCACATAACACATATGTTAGGAGTGCATCCTTCAAAGAGTTGTGAAAATGAGTTCATAGGCTTTGTGTATTCATTTATTTTTAAATGATAATTATTACTTACTTGTTGTCATAGGAATGGGACCTGGATGTCCATTTCCTATATAAAGTTTACATTCTCAAAAAAAGAATGAAATAAATGAAGGTTGACAATATCCCTTCCATAAGCCTATAAATAGGAGGTGAACCTCCGTGAATGTAACAGAATAAGAAATACCATTCTCCCTTTCTTTTCATACACAAGCAAATAATAATAAATCAATCATCTTTTTATGTTGCAATCAAATACTCTTTTCTTTATATTTTTACTGCAATTCTTTCGCTTCTTTTATTTTATAAGTATTTTAAATTCTCTTTTTTATTACTATTTATATATAATATTAATATCAATATTAATCATCTTTATTATATTGAGATAGTAACAATAAACATATGCAATTTTCTCTTTCTTTACTTTTAATACTTCTTTCTATCTTTATATATATATATACATTACAACATATAATTTTATTATATATATATAAATCATTATTGAGCTAATTATTTTAATACTAGAGTCTTCTATTTATACATCTTTATTTTATATTTAATATATCTTTTACAACACGTTATCAGCACGAGACTCTGATCAAATTTTTAAGAAGACTCAGGTAACAAATTTTCATTATGTCGAAGCTCTCTCATCTTGAATTCAATGCTCTTGATATATCTGGAAACGATTATTTATCATGGATACTAGATGCTGAAATCTATCTTGATTAAATGGATCTTGGAGATACCATTAAGGCTGAAAATAATGCATTCCAGAAGGATAAAGCCAAAGCCATGATTTTTCTCTATCGTCATCTTGACGAAGGATTGAAAAATGAATATCTCACATTAAAAGGTCCTGCAGATATTTGGAAAGACCTTAAAGAAAGGTATAATCATCAAAAAATGGTGATACTTCCTCAAGCCCGATATGAATGGACGCATTTGCGTTTACAAGATATTAAATCTATAAATGAATATAATTCTGTAATGTTTCGAATCACCTCACGAATTAAATTGTGTGGGGAAAAAAACTGATCATGATATGTTGGAGAAAACTTTCTCAACATTCCATGCCTCGAATGTGCTCCTACAGCAGCAGTATCGAGAGAAAGGGTTTAAAAAATATTCTGAGTTAATTTCTTGCCTTCTTGTTGCCGAACGCAACAGTGAGTTGTTATTGAAAAATCATGAAGCGCGCCCAGCTGGCGCCGCCCCATTTCCTGAAGTAAATGCGACAAATCATCACCCCAGAAGAGGTAAATGGCAAGCTTTTAATAACAAGAAAAATTATGGAAGGAAAAAGAATTATGTTCAAAGGAGAGGATCTCACCAGAAGTGGGATAAAGAAAGGAATATCGGGCAGAATAAATCAACAGAGGATAAGTGTTTCCGTTGTGGTGGAAAGGGCCATTGGTCTCGTACCTGTCGTACCCCAAGGCACCTAGTCGATCTTTACCAGGCATCTTTGAAAAAGGATGACAAAGGAAAGGAAACAAATTTGTTTCAAATGATGCTGAGAACTCCACCGCTCATTATGATGTATCTGATTTCTTTGAGGATCCTGAAGGAAATATTGGTCATTTGATCAATGATGGAATAGTTTAATATGTGGGATTGTGAAGTATCTATGTAAATAAATAATGTAAAGAACTTATTGTTAAGTTTTATTTTCTATGTATTTAAGTTTCAAATGTGATGTACATAAATAATGAAATATTAATGTTTATGAATTTTGAAATTATTAAATGTGTCAAATCTTAAAATAAAATTTTAGTATATGACATTATTTTATGTACAGTATTTCTTAGAAAAATAATTCTGATCAAGTATTCAATTTAACTGTGCATACTACTCATTTTATTATTATTTGTTTTTGAAGAAAATGGCAAGTATATGTAATGAAGATGTATGCCTTGCGGATAGTGCAAGTTCCCACACTATTCTCAGAAGTGATATATATTTTACCCATCTTGTGCCAAAAGAGGAATATGTTAATACTATTATTAGCTTAGGCAATGTGATAGAAGGCTCCGGAAGAGCTATAATTTTGTTTCCTGGAGGAACAAAATTTATAATAAATAATGCACTATTATCTACCAAGTCTCTGAGGAACTTGTTGAGTTTCAAAGATATTCGCCGAAATAGATATCATGTTGAGACAATGAATGAGGAAAATCATGAGTATTTATGTATCACAACTCATGATTCAAATAAGAAAGTTATATTAGAAAAATTACCCTCACTTTCATCTGGGTTGTATTATACCAAGATTAGTGCAATTGAATTACATGCCACTGTAAACCAGAAGTTTACTAGCCCAAATGAATTCATAACTTGGCACGACCGATTGGGTCATCCGGGAACAACCAAGATGAGGAGAATTATTGAAAACTCTCATGGACATTCACTAAAGAACCAGAAGATTCTTAAAACTAGTGAATTTTGTTGTGCTGCATGTTCTCAGGGAAAGTTAATTTTAAAACCATCACCAGTAAAGGTTGGATTTGAATCCCCTGAATTCCTAGAAAGGATTCAAGGTGATATATGTGGACCTATTCATCCACCATGTGGATCTTTTAGATATTTTATGGTCCTAATAGACGCATCTTCGAGATGGTCACATGTGTGCTTATTATCTTCTCGCAACCTGGCGTTTGCAAGATTATTGGCTGAAATTATTCGATTAAAAGCACAATTTCCAGAAAATCTAATCAAAGTAATTCGTCTTGATAATGCTGGTGAATTTACTTCCCAAGCTTTTGATGCTTATTGTATGGCTAATGGAATAAGTGTTGAACATCCAGTAGCCTATGTTCACACACAAAATGGGTTAGCAGAATCACTTATTAAGCACCTCCAATTAATTGCTAGACCCTTGCTTATGAAAACAAATCTCCCAACCTCGGTTTGGGGGCATGCTATTTTACATGCCGCAGCACTTATTCGTTTGAGGCCAACGAGTTATCATCAATTCTCTCCTATGCAATTAGCTTTTGGCCAGCAGCCAAATGTTTCCCATTTAAGAATATTTGGGTGTGCGATATATGTTCCCATTGCACCACCTAATCGCACCAAAATGGGACCCCAAAGAAAATTGGGAATATATGTTGGATATGATTCTCCCTCTATAGTGAGGTATCTTGAGATACAAACTGGAGATGTATTTAAAGCCCGGTTTGCGGATTGTCATTTTGATGAATCAAAATTTCCAACATTAGGGGGAGAGAATAAGCTTCCTGAAAAGGAGCTTAACTGGAATGCATCATCATTGATGCATTTAGATCCTCGATCAGGGCAATGTGAACTGGAAGTTCAAAAGATTATACATTTTTAAAGAATAGCAAATGATTTGCCTGATGCATTTTTCGATACAAAGAGGATAACTAAATCTTATATACCAGCGGAAAATGCCCCAATTCGAATTGATGTCCCAGTAGGACAAGTAGCAACTGAAGCAAATTCACACCAGAAGCGTGGCAGGCCTGTCGGTTCTAAAGACAAAAATCTTCGAAAGAGAAAAGAGGTAAATACTATTCCTGTTGAAAAAGACATAACAGAGACACCTGCAGTTGTCCAAAATTCTGATTTAACGCCAGAAGATGTTCAGGTACCTGAAATTTGTGAAAATGATGAGTTCTCGATAAATTATGTCTTTACAGGAAAGAAATGGAACCGAAATAAGACAATTGTCAATGAAATATTTGCATATAATGTGGCATTAAATATCATGCATGAAAGTAAGGATCTTGAGCCAAGATCAGTTGAAGAATGTCGACAAAGAAATGATTGGCCAAAATGGGAAGCAGCCATGAAGGCTGAATTAGACTCACTTGCAAAACGTGAAGTCTTTAGACCTGTAGTCTGTACACCTGCAGATGTAAAACCTGTTGGATACAAATGGGTATTTGTGAGAAAATAGATTAGAGAAGGCCCTCCGAAGGGAAGTGCATTAATTCTTGGAAAAAGAGGGAGCGAGCCTATAAAAAAATGAAAGTGAATTCAATGAATAGATAGAGTCAACGGTACGACAGACAGCGCTGCCTACACGCGAATTAGCTTCCGAGGTCGAGCAGTCTCAATTTCACTACAGGATTTGCGAATGAATACTAGGCCGGGACGAAATGAGAAAAATGAAGTTGTGCGCTATAAAGCCCGACTTGTGGCGCAAGGTTTTTCACAAAGGCCTGGTATAGATTATGAAGAAACTTATTCCCCTGTAGTGGATGCGATAACATTGCGTTATTTGGTCAGTTTAGCTGCATATCATAAACTGCATATGCATTTGATGGATGTGGTAACAGCCTATTTATACGGCTCATTAGATCGGGATATATATATATATATATATATATATGAAAGTCCCTGAAGGACTAAAGATATCTAAACCATTCAGTGAATATTCATAAGGGTTATACTCAGTCAAATTGCAAAGATCTTTATATGGTCTAAAGCAATCTGGACGAATGTGGTATAATCGTCTTACTGAGTATCTGGCCAAAAACGGATTCAAGAATGATGATATCTGTCCATGTGTTTTCATAAAGAAAACTACATCTGGGTTCATTATAATTGCTGTGTACGTTGATGATTTAAATATCATTGGGACTCCTAAAGAGATTCCAACAATTATAAAAACTCTAAAAGAAGAGTTTGAGATGAAAGATCTTGGAAAGGCTAAGTTTTGTCTCGGCCTGCAGATCGAGCATATAAAAGGTGGGATCTTTGTTCATCAAACAACATACACAGAAAAGATCTTGAAAATATTTTATATGGATAAGTCACACCCATTAAGTACCCCAATGATCGTAAGATCTTTGGATGTGAAAAAGGATCAATTCTGTCCTAAAGAAGAAAATGAAGATATCCTTGGTCCTGAAGTACCATATCTTAGTGCCATTGGAGCACTAATGTATCTTGCTAATAATACGCGACCTGACATATCATTCGCGGTGAATTTACTAGCAAGATATAGTTCCTCTCCAACCAGAAGACATTGGAGTGGAATCAAACAAATTTTTTGATATCTTCATGGAACGGTTGATATGGGATTGTTTTATCCTTATGGATCCAAGTCACAACTAGTTGGCTATGCAGATGCCAGATACCTGTCTGATCCACATAAAGGGAGATCTCAAACAAGATACCTATTCACATATGGTGGTACAGCTATATCATGGAGGTCCACGAAATAGACGATAGCAGCAACCTCCTCTAATCATGCTGAAATACTGGCGATTCATGAAGCTAGTCGCGAGTGTTTTTAGCTGAGGAGTCTGATTCAATATATTCTGTCATCATGTGGACTAATTGATCATAAAATAGCTCCAACTGTCCTGTTTGAAGATAATACAGCATGCATTGCTCAACTTAAGGGTGGATACATCAAAGGTGATAGAACAAAGCATATTTCTCCCAAATTCTTCTTCACTCATGATCTTCAAAATCAAGGGACAATTGATGTCCAACAGATCCGTTCAAGTGACAATCTGGCAGATTTATTTACAAAGTCACTCCCAAAATCCTCCTTTCAAAGATTGGTACATGAGTTTGGGATGCGCCGATTTCGAGACATTAAATGATATCGGCAAGAGGGGGAGACTGTACTCTTTTTTCCTTGGTCAGGTTTTTTTCCCATTGGGTTTTTCTTGACAAGGTTTTTAATGAGGCAGTCTCCATCACAAAGGATATTGTACTCTTTTTCCTTCACTAAGGTTTTTCCCACAGGGTTTTCTTTAGTAAGGTTTTAATGAGGCAATAATCCTAAATGGTCATCCAAGGGAGAGTGTTGTGATAGGAATGGGACGTGGATGCCCATTTCCTATATAAAGTTTACATTCTCAAAAAAAAGAATGAAAGAAATGAAGGTTGACAATATCCCTTCCATAAGCTTATAAATAGGAGGTGAACCTCCGTGAATGTAACATAACAAGAAATACCATTCTCCCTTTCTTTTCATACACAAGCAAATAATAATAAATCAATCCTCTTTTTATGTTACAATCAAATACTCTTTTCTTTATATTTCTACTGCAATTCTTTCTCTTCTTTTATTTTATAAGTATTTTAAATTCTCTTTTCTATTACTCTTTACATATAATATTAATATCAATATTAATCATCTTTATTATATTGAGATAGTAACAATAAACATATGCAATTTTCTCTTTCTTTACTTTTAATACTTCTTTCTATCTTTGTATATATATATATATATATATATATATATATATATATATATATATATATATATATATATATATACATTACAACATATAATTTTATTATATATATATAAATCATTATTGAGCTAATTATTTTAATACTAGAGTCTTCTATTTATACATCTTTATTTTATATTTAATATATCTTTTACAACATTACGCATATTATTGATGGGTTTAGGGTTTTATGATGATCTATGATGATATATTTTTGAAAATTAACAAGTACAATTGTACAAATGACATAAAATATAGTTATGCATAACATCTTTGTTTGAATTTTGTATGACTCAAATTCACGTAAATTGGTTTCCATATTTTGGTTTATAAATTTGTTGGTGCAAGGTTTCAATTGCTCTTGTCATCCCAGCCATTGTTAACTACTTTGTTCTCTTTTACTTTATTTTCTCGCTTTGTGCAAAGTTAGAGTTTCTTTTTTTTTTCCTTTTTGGGTTGACTGTCTTACTCCATGGTCCACCCTCCTTTTTATTGTTTATTCACCACCATAACATTCAACTATGGATTCCCTTTACAAGAAAAAAAAAGTTTCTCACCCATTCCATCGGTTGGGTCACTCCTAAGCTCTATTTCTTTTCTTCGGTAAACACATAAAAAAATAACAAGTAGCGCAAAAGGTCAATGAAGCCCTATCACTGGTTCCCAAGACCCACAACCCAGTCCACTCCCGCCCCTGTCGGCCTCTCCTTTCCCCAACTAAAGTTTGTTTCAAATTGAAAAAAAAATAACCCTAGCCACCCACTGCCACCGCAAATAATCTTTGTAAATGGCTGGGTTGTCTCCCAGCAAGTGCTTCTTTATTGTCTTTAGCTGGACTATTACTGAGCTTTAATCCAGTCTCAGTTTTGAGCATTCTTGCTCAAAATTGCCTTCAAGATAATGTTTGACTCTCTGTCCATTAACAATGAACTTTTTATTAGAATCATTATCCTGAAGCTCCATGTATCCATATGGTGACACACTTGTAATCACATATGGACCTCTCCACCGGGATTTCAATTTTTCGGGGAACAATCTGAGCCTAGAATTAAACAGCAGAACTTTCTGCACTGGCTCAAAGACTCTGGATGACAACTTCTTATCATGCCATATTTTTGCTTTCCCTTTGTAAATTTTTGCATTTTCGAAAGGATTGACTCTGAATTCCTCTAGCTCATTTAACTGGAGCAATCATTTTTCTCTAGCTAACTTGGCATCAAGGTTTAGGAATCTGGTTGCCCAATAGGCCTTATGTTCCAGTTCCACTGGCAAGTGACAGGCTTTTCCATACACAAGCTGGTATGGAAAAGTTCCTATAGGAGTCTTGAATGCTGTTCTGTATGCCCACAGAGCATCATCCAAGCTTCTTGCCCAATCCCTTCTACGGTTAATCACAGTCCATTCCAGAATTCTTTTAAGTTCTCTATTAGAGACTTTAGCTTGCCCATTTGTCTGTGGATGATATGGAGTGGCCACCCTGTGGCTAACTCCATATCGAACCAAAGCAGAGTAAAGCTGTTTATTGCAGAAATGAGTGCCCCCATCACTGATTAGCACTCTAGGGATACCAAATCTGTTGAAGATATATTTCTGGAGGAATTTCAACAATGTCTTAGTATCATTAGTGGGTGTTGCAATAGCTTCCACCCATTTAGATACATAATCCACTGCCACTAGAATATAAGTGTTTGTGTATGATGGTGGGAAAGGCCCCATGAAGTCAATACCCCATACATCAAACAACTCAATCTCTAAGATTCCTTGTTGAGGCATTGCATAACTGTGAGGCAGATTGCCAGATCTTTGGCAACTGTCACAATTAAGTACAAACACTCGGGAGTCTTTATAGAGAGTAGGCCAGTAGAAGCCATATTGGAGGACTCTTGTGGCTGTTCGCTCACTTCCAAAATGTCCTCCATACTGTGATCTATGGCAGTGCTAGAGGATCTTCTGTGCTTCTTCTTTAGGCACACATCTACGGATTACTCCGTCTGCACATCTCTTGAAGAGATATGGTTCATCCCAAAGATAGTACTTTGCGTCCGTGATCAATTTCTTTGTTTGCTGCCTACTGTACTCTTTGGGTATGAATCTCACTACCTTATAGTTTGTAATGTCTGCAAACCATGGCACTTTCTGGATGGCAAAGAGTTGCTCATCAGGAAAGTTTTCAGAGATCTCAGTAAAAGGGAGGGACGCCCCTTCTACTGGTTCTATTCGGGATAGGTGATCTGCTACTTGGTTCTCTGTCCCTTTTCTGTCTCTTATTTCTATATCAAATTATTGCAGAAGTAACATCCATCTGATGAGTCTGGGTTTTGAATCCTGCTTTGTGAGTAGATATTTAAGAGCAGCATGGTTGGTGTACACAATCACTTTTGATCCTACTAAATAAGATCTAAACTTTTCAATGGCGTAAACCACTGCAAGTAACTCTTTTTCTGTGGTTGTGTAGTTCTTCTGTGCGTCATTTAAAACACGACTGGAATAGTAAATAACGTGCAGAAGCTTGTCATGCCTTTGTCCCAACATTGCACCAATGGCATGGTCACTGGCATCACACATCAGTTCAAATGGTAATGTCCAGTCTGGTGCAGAGATGACTGGTGCTGTGACCAGCTTAGCTTTCAGAGTCTCAAATGCCTGCAGACACTCCTTATCAAAGATAAATGGTGTGTGAGTAGCTAGCAGATTACTCAGAGGTTTGGCGATTTTTGAAAAATCTTTTATAAACCTCCTATAGAATCCTGCATGTCTCAGAAAGCTTCTGATTGCCTTAACATTGGCAGGTGGTGGTAATTTTTCAATTACCTCTACCTTAGCTTGATCCACCTCTATTACCTTGTTCAAAATTTTGTGCCCAAGGACAATTCCTTCAGTCACCATAAAGTGACATTTTTTCCCAGTTTAAAACCAGGTTAGTCTCTTGGCACCTCTTTAGAACAAGTGCTAGATGGTCAAGACAGGAGCTGAATGAGTCTCCAAATACTCAAAAGTCATCCATGAAGACTTCCAGAAATTTTTCCACCATATTAGAGAAAATAGAGAGCATGCACCTTTGAAAGGTTGCAGGTGCATTGCACAGGCCAAATAGCATCCTTCTGTATGCAAATACTCCAGATGGACATGTGAATGTTGTTTTCTCTTGATCTTGGGGATCTACTGCAATTTGATTATAACCTAAATATCCATCCAGGAAGCAGTAGTATTCATGACCTACTAGTCTTTCTAGCATCTGGTCTATGAATGGTAAAGGAAAATGATCCTTTTTGGTAGCTGTATTAAGCCTTCTGTAATCAATACACATACGCCACCCTGTAACTGTTCTTGTAGGAACCTGTTCATTTTTTTAATTATGAACCACTGTCATGCCACCCTTCTTAGGGACGACTTGGACAGGGCTTACCCAAGGACTATCAGAAATAGGATAAATAATCCCGGCCTCTAGTAATTTAGTGACCTCCTTCTGCATTACCTCCTTCATGTCTGGATTCAGCCGCCTCTGTGGTTGAACCACTGGCTTAGCGTCACCATCCAATAGGATCTTGTGCATGCATCTGGTTGGGCTAATGCCCTTAAGATCACTGATGGACCACCCAGGAGCTGTCTTGTGTGTCCTTAGCATTTGAATTAGTGCTTCCTCTTCCTGTGGCTCTAAGGTAGAGCTTATGATTATAGGAAAGGTATCACCTTCTCCCAGAAATGCATATTTCAGGGATGGTGGTAATGGTTTGAGCTCGTGTTTGGGAGGTTTCTACTCTTCCTAAGGGATTTTCAGAGGTTCTATTATTCTCTCTGGTTCTTCCAACTCAGACTGAACATCTTTAAAGATATCCTCTAGCTCTGATTCGAGACTCTCAGTCATATTGACCTCTTTTACCAGAGAGTCAATAATATCCATGCTCATGCAGTCATTTTGGGTGTCTGGATGCTGCATAGCTTTGACAACATTCAACTTAAACTCGTCCTCATTGACTCTCAGGGTCACTTCCCCTTTTTGGACGTCAATGAGGGTTCGTCCAGTTGCTAGGAAAGGTCTTCCTAGAATGAGAGTTGCACTCTTGTGCTCCTCCATTTCCAGCACCACAAAGTCAGTGGGAAAGGCAAATGGCCCAACCTTGACAATCATGTCTTTAATTACGCCTGATGGGTGTTTAATGGAGCTATCAGCAAGTTGGAGACATATCCGGGTTGGTTTGACTTCATCAGTCAACCCAAGCTTTTTGATAGTAGATGCAGGTATTAGGTTGATACTTGCCCCAAGATCACATAGAGCTTGCTTGGTACAAGTACCTTCTAATATGCATGGTATCATAAAGCTTCCGGGATCTTTAAGCTTCTCAGGTAAGCTTTTCAGAATGACTGCACTACATTCTTCGGTGAGGTAAAATTTTTCAGTTTCCCTCCAATCCTTTTCATGACTTAAGATCTCTTTCATGAACTTAGCATAAGAAGGTATTTGCTCAAGTGCCTCTGCAAACGGAATCTTTATTTCAAGAGTCCTGAGGTAGTCTGCAAAGCGAGCAAATTGCTTATCCTGTTTCGCTTGGCGGGGTTTCTGAGGATAAGGCATTTTGGCTTTGTATTCCTCAACCTTAGTTGCTGTAGGTTTATTGCCTACATATGTGGGTTGAGAAGCCTTTTTAGAGGGGTTGCTATCAGCACTTGTACGTGTCTGATCCCCCACTGGCATTTGAATGCCATGGGTGGAAGCTAGAGTGGCGTTAGACACCAACTCCTCACCTGTTTCTGGCGTCTGAATGCCAGAACTGTGCTTCCTTTGGGCGTTCAACGCCAATTCCTTGCTTGTTTCTGGCATTGAACGCCAGGACTGAGCATGGTTTGGGCGTTTAACGCCAGCTTTCCACCCATTCTCTGGCGTTTGAGCGCCAGAATTATTCTTCTCTGGGCTCTTACTGTCCTCAGAGGGGTTTTGGTTAGTTTGCTCATTTCTTGGCTTCCTGCTATCTTGAAGTGAGGTATTTAATGTTTTTCCACTTCTTAATTGAACTGCTTGGCACTCTTCTGTTATTTGTTTTGATAATTGCTGTTCTGTTTGCTTCAACTGTACTTCCATATTCATATTAGCCATTCTTGTTTCTTGTAGTATCTCCTTGAATTCGGCTAGCTATTTTATTAGAAAATCCAGTTGCTGATTGAATTAAGTAACTTGTTTTATAGGACTGAGTTCAGCAGTTACTGTTTTAGCCTCTTCGTTGATGGAAGGTTCACTGCTTGGGTACAGATGCTGATTTCTGGCAACTGTATCAATGAGCTCTTGAGCTTCTTCAATTGTCTTTCTCATGTGTATAGATCCACTAGCTGAGTGGTCTAGAAAAATTTGAGCTTTCTCTGTAAGCCCATAATAAAAGATGTCTACTTGCACCCACTCTGAAAACATTTCAGAGGGGCATTTTCTTAGCATCTCTTTGTATCTCTCCGAGGCATCATAAAGGGATTCATTATCTCCTTGTTTAAAGCCTTGGATGCTCAGCCTTAGCTGTGTCATCCGTTTTGGAGGGAAGTATTAATTCTGGAATTTTTCTGACAGCTGTTTCCATGTCTTTATGCTAGCTTTAGGTTGGTTATTTAACCATCTTTTAGCTTGGTCTTTTACAACAAATAGAAACAGTAATAATCTATAGACATCCTGATCTACTTCTTTATCATGTACTGTGTCAGCAATTTGTAAAAACTGTGCCAGAAACTCTGTAGGTTCTTCCTATGAAAGACCGAAATACTGGCAATTTTGCTGCACCATGATAATGAGCTGAGGGTTCAACTCAAAATTACTAACTCTAATGGAGGGTATACAGATACTACTCCCATATGAAGCAGTAGTGGGATTAGCATATGACCCCAAAGTCTTTCTGGACTGTTCATTTCCACTTAAGTCCATAATGGAGAAAGGGAGATGATGTGAATTTATTTTATTTATTTTATTATATATAAAAAAATTTTGAAATAATAATAATAAAATAAAATAAAGACGACAATAAAATTAAAAATAAAAATAAAAATAAAATAGAAAAGAATTTAAAAATATTTTATGAAGATTTTCGAAAAAGTGAGGAGAGAGAAAGTGGTTAGGATATTTTTGAAAAAGATATAATTAAATTTTTTTTAAATCTTAAAAGGATAAGATTTGAAAAATTTTGAAATTGAAATCTGAATTTTTATAAAAAAAATAGTTAGAAAAGATATTTTTTGAATTTTGAATTTTATGATGAAAGAGAAAAACACACAAAAGACACAAGACTTAAAATTTTTAGATCTAATGCTCCTTGTTTTCGAAAATTTTGGAGGAAAAACACCAAAGAATACCAAACTTAAAAATTTTAAGATCAAAACACAAGGAAGACTCAAGAACACCTTGAAGAATCACAAGAACAACAAGAACAAAAGAAAGAACACCAAACTTAAAATTTTTAGAAAACCACAATAAAATTTTCGAAAATTAAAGAAAGATTAACAAGAAAACACCAAACTTAAAGTTTGGCACAAGATTTAATTAAAGAAAAATTATTTTTGAAAAAAAAATTTGAAAGGACAATACCCAATTGCCAAGAACATAAGCCAACGCTCTAGCCAACTGATTTATAAATGTAACGTGTTTTAATATTGTATAAAAAAAATTATATTTTTGAAAATTAATATTTTAAAAAAGCACAAGGAAAACACGAAAACACACAGGACAAGAAAAATCAAAGATCAAATAAGAAAAATTGACAAGAATAATTTGAAGATCAAGGAAAAACAAAGAACATGCAATTCGAAAATTGAAAGACCAAGAAAAGCATGCAATTGACACCAAACTTAGAACATGACACTAAACTCATAAAAAAAATGAAAATTCAAATAAAGAAAAATAATTTTTTGAAAAATTTTTAAAAGGAATAATAGAAGATTGATGAGCGGATAATTTGTATACTTTTTGGCATTGTTTTTAGTATGTTTTTGATATAATCTAGTTAGTTTTTAGTATATTTTTATTAGTTTTTAGTTAGAATTCACTTTTCTGGACTTTACTATGAGTTTGTGTGTTTTTCTGTGATTTCAGGTATTTTCTGGCTGAAATTGAGGGACCTGAGCAAAAATCTGATTCAGAGACCAAAAAGGACTGCAGATGCTGTTGGATTCTGACCTCCCTGCACTCGAAGCGGATTTTCTGGAGCTACAGAAGCCCAATTGGCGCGCTCTCAACGGCGTTGGAAAGTAGACATCCTGGGCTTTCCAGCAATATATGATAGTCCATACTTTGCCCAAGATTTGATGGCCCAAACCGGCGTTCAAAGTCACCTCAAGAAATCCCAGCGTTAAACGCTGGAACTGGCACCCAAATGGGAGTTAAACGCCCAAACTGGCACCAAAGCTGGCGTTTAACTCCAAAAAGAGTCTCTACACGAAATTTGCTTCATTGCTCAGCCCAAGCACACACCAAGTGGGCCCGGAAGAGGATTTTTATGTCATTTACTCATTTCTGTACACCTTAGGCTACTAGTTTCTTATAAGTAGAACCTTTTACTATTGTATTAGAGAGCTTTTGATCACTTTTAGATCTTAAGTAGACTTTGGTAGCTATCTTCATTGTATGCTATCTTAGTTCCTTGGGAGGCTGGCCATTCGGCCATGCCTAGACCTTATGCTTATGTATTTTCAACGGTGGAGTTTCTACACACCATAGATTAAGGTGTGGAGCTCTGCTGTACCTCGAGTATTAATGCAATTACTATTGTTCTTCCATTCAATTCCGCTTGTTCTTTATCCAAGATATCACTTGTTCTTCAACTTGATGAAGGTGATGATTGACGCCCATCACCATTCTCACTCATGAACAAAGTGACTGACAACCACTCTTGTTCTACTAGCATTCGAGGCTCTAGTGAATATCTCTTGGATTCCTGATTGCACGATGCATGGTTGATCGCCTGACAACCGAGTGCTCGCCTGACAAACGAGCCAACCATTCCGTGAGATCAGAGTCTTCGTGGTATAGGCAAGAACTGATGGCGGCATTCAAGAGAAACCGGAAGGTCTAACCTTGTCTGTGGTATTCTGAGTAGGATTCAATGACTGAATGACTGTGACGTGCTTCAAACCTGTAACTTACTGGGCGTTAGTGACAGACGCAAAAGAATCACTGGATTCTATTCCAGTAGGGGAGGGAACCACACCGGTGATTGGCAGCACTGTGACAGAGTGTGTGCATTAGCTTTCACTGCGAGGATGGGAGGTAGCTGCTGACAACAGTGAGACCCTACACGAGTTTGCCATGGAAAGGAGGAAGAAGGATTGGATGAAGGCAGTAGGAAAGCAGAGAGACGGAAGGGAAGGCATCTTCATACGCTTATCTGAAGTTCCTACCAATGAATTACATAAGTATCTCTATCTTTACCTTTATGTTATTTTCGTTTATCACCATCATTACCATTTGAGTTTGCCTGACTAAGATTTACAAGATGACCATAGCTTGCTTCAATACTAACAATCTCCGTGGGATCGACCCTTACTCACGTAAGGTTTATTACTTGGACGACCCAGTGCACTTGCTGGTTAGTTGTGCGAAGTTGTGTAATGCCATGGTATTGAGCCACCAAGTTCTTGGAGCCATTACCGGGGATTATGAGAGTTGTGAAAAAGTATAGTTCACAATTTCGCGCACCAAGTTTTTGGCGCCGTTGCCGGGGATTGTTCAAGTTTTGAGCAAGCTTTGGTAACATCAGTGCCAAGATCCGGCAACAACATCAAGTTTTGGTGTTATTGCCCGGGATTGTTTAGGCTGGACAACTGACGGTTCATCTTGTTGCTTAGATTAGGTATTTTTTTTTCGAAATTCTTGAAGATGAATTCTAGAGTTTCATGATGATTTGTTGAAATCTGGCTGGCTGAGAAGCCATGTCTAATCTGATTGGACCGAGGTTTCAACTTATCACCACAAGAGCTTATTGATTTCCATCAATCTTGCTTTTGGAGCAATGATTGCTAAGGCTTGGCTGGCTTCTGGCCATGTCTAGTGTTTTGGACCGAAGCTTTCTTTGAAAGCTTGGCTGGCTGTAAAGCCATGTCTAATTCCTGGACCGGAGTCTTAGACTAACATTGCACTGATTCCTGGAATTCTCATTAAGAATTTTGATACCTTTTTCCAATTGATTTTCGAAAAACACAAAAAAAGAAAAAAAAAGAAAAAAATCATAAAATCCAAAAATATTTCTTGTTTGAGTCTAGAGTCTCATCATAAGTTTGGTGTCAACTGCATGCATTCATGTATTTTGGTGATCTTCAAGATGTTCTTGATGATTTACTTGCTCTGGTCTTTGAATTCTATTGACTTGATTGTTTTGTGTGTCTCATATGCATTTTCATTTTGTTAGTGTCAATAGTATACAAACTGCTAAGTTTGGTGTCTTGCATGCATTGTTATTTGATTCTTGTTGCATTTTGGTTTGTCCTTATTATTAAAAATCCAAAAATATTTTTAATTTGTGTCTTTTCAAGTCAATTATACAAGGAATTGAAGATTCAGAACATACAGCAGAGGAATTGTACAGAAAAAGCTGGGCATTCAAAACGCCCAGTGAAGAAGGACAGACTGGCGTTTAAACGCCAGCCAGGGTACCTGGTTGGGCGTTTAACGCCCAAAAAGGTAGCATTTTGGGCGTTAAACGCCAGAATGTATACCATTCTGGGCGTTTAACGCCAGGATGGCTAAGGGAGGAAGATTTTGTTTTCAAATCAGATTTTTTCTAAGTTTTCAAAATCTTTTCAAAATCAAATCTTTTTCAAATCAAATTTTCAATCAAATCTTATTCAAAATCAATTTCATTCTATTTTTAAAGATACTTACTATCAATTAATGGTTTGATTCAACATTTCAAGTATGCTGCCTTTTCTGTTGAGAAAGGTTTAATGATTGAATCATATCTTTTCTTGTTAGTCAAGTTTTTTTTCAAATCTTTTTCAAATGTCAAACATATCTTTTAAAATGTTTTCAAATCATATCTTCTCAATCACATTTTTTTAATCAATCATATCTTTTAATCACATCTTTTTCAAATTAAGCTTTCAATCAAATTTTTGATTTCAATTTCAAAATCTTTTTCAAAAATCATTTATTTCTTTTCCACTTTCATTTTCGAAAATTAAGTATGTTTTTCAAAATTGTTTTCAAATTTTCTACTTAATTTTCGAAAATCACTTCCCTCCTTCTCATATCCTTCTATTTATGGACTAACACTATCCTTAATGTAAAATTGAACTCCATCTCTTTGTAAGTTCGAATTTTACACTTCTGTCTTCTACTCTTCTTTTCCTCTGACACCTAAAGGAATCTCTATACTGTGACATAGAGGATTCCACATTTTCTTGTTCCCTTCTCATTCTTATGAGCAGGAGCAAAGACAAAGGCATTCTTGTTGAGGCTGATCCTGAACCTGAAAGGACCTTGAAAAGAAAGCTAAGAGAAGCCAAGCACAACTCTCTTTAGAGCACTTAGACGAATTCTTCAAGGAAGAAGAACAAATGGCAGCCGCAAACAACAACAATGCCAACAATGCAAGGAAGGTGCTTGGTGACTTTACTGCACCTACTCCCGACTTCTATGGGAGAAGCATCTCTATCCCTGCCATTGGAGCAAACAACTTTGAGCTTAAGCCTCAATTAGTTTCTCTAATGCAACAGAATTGCAAGTTCCATGGACTTCCAATGGAAGATCCTCATCAGTTTTTAGCTGAATTCTTGCAAATCTGTGACACAGTCAAGACTAATGGGGTAGACCCTGAGGTCTATAGACCGATGCTATTCCCTTTTGCTGTAAGAGACAGGGCTAGAACATGGTTGGACTCTCAACCTAAAGAAAGCCTGGACTCTTGGGAAAAGCTAGTCAATGCCTTCTTGGCAAAGTTCTTTCCACCTCAAAAATTGAGTAAGCTTAGAGTGGAAGTCCAAACCTTCAGACAGAAGGAAGGAGAATCCCTCTATGAAGCTTGGGAAAGATACAAACAATTGATCAGAAAGTGTCCCACTGATATGCTTTCTGAATGGAGCATCATAGGTATTTTCTATGATGGTCTCTCTGAACTGTCCAAGATGTCTTTGGATAGCTCTTCTGGAGGATCTCTTCATTGAAGAAGACGCCTACTGAAGCTCAAGAACTGATTGAAATGGTTGCAAATAACCAATTCATGTACACTTCTGAAAGAATCCTGTGAACAATGGGACTAGTCAGAAGAAGGAGTTCTTGAGATTGACACTCTGAATGCCATATTAGCTCAGAACAAAATATTGACTCAACAAGTCAATATGATTTCTCAAAGTCTGTCTGGAATGCAAAATGCACCAAGCAGTACTAAGAAGCTTCATCTGAGGAAGAAGCTTATGATCCTGAGAACCCTTCAATGGAAGAGGTGAATTACATGGGAGAACCCTATGGAAACACCTATAACCTTCATGGAGGAATCATCCAAATCTTTCATGGAAGGATCAACAGAGACCCAACAAGGTTTCAATAACAATAATGGTGGAGAAACAGGTTTAGCAACAGCAAGCCTTTCCCATCATCTTCTCAGCAACAGACAGAGAGTTCTAAGCAGAGTACCTCTGACTTAGCAACCATGGTCTCTGATCTAATCAAAACCACTCAAAGTTTCATGACTGAAACTAGGTCCTCCATTAGGAATTGGAAGGACAAGTGGGTCAGCTGAGCAAGAAAATTACTGAACTTCCTCCAAGCACTCTCCCAAGCAATACTGAAGAAAATCCAAAAGGAGAATGCAAGGCCCTCAATATGGCCGAATTCTGGGAGGAAGAAGAGGCAGTGAACACCACTGAGGAAGACCTCAATGGACGTCCACTGACTCCACTGAGTTCCCCAATAAGGAACCTGGGAATCTGAGGCTCAAGATGAGACCATAGAGATTCCATTGGACTTACTTCTGCCATTCATGAGCTCTGATGAGTATTCTTCTTCTGAAGAGGATGATATGTCACTGAGAGCAAGTTGCTAAATACCTTGGAGCAATCATGAAGCTAAATGACAAGTTATTTGGAAATGAGACTTGGGAGGATGAACCCCCTTTGCTCACCAAAGAACTGGATACTTGTCTAGCAGAATCCTCAAAAGAGGCAGGATCCTGGGAAGTTTTCCATACCTTGTACCATAGGCACCATGACCTTCAAGAAGGCCTTGTGTGACTTAGGTCAAGTGTAACCTCATGCCCCTCTCTGTAATGGAGAAATTAGGGATCTTGAGGTACAAGCTGCAAAAATCTCACTAGAGATGGCAGACAACTCAAGAAAAAAGCTTATGGACTTGTAGAGGA
>NC_092039.1:92796669-92840687 GCF_003086295.3 Arachis hypogaea
CTAAAGATATCCTTGGAGCATCATGAAGCAAATGACAATTTGGGATGAACTTGAGATGAACCCCTTTTCACAAAGAACTGATGACTTGTTAAGAAAAATACCTCAAAAGAGCAGATCCTGGGAAGTCCTCCTACCATAGCACCATGACCTCAAGGCCTTGTTTAGGTAGTGTAACTCATGCCCCTGTAATGGAAATTAGGGATCTTTGAGGTACAAGCTGAAATCTCACTAGAGATGGCAGACAACTCAAGAAAACAGCTTATGGACTTGTAGAGGATGTTTTGGTGAGATGAAGACCATTACATCCCTGCTGATTTCATAGTCCTAGAGACTGGGAAGTGCATGGATGAATCCATCATCCTTGCAGACCCTTCCTAGCCACAGCAAAGGCTGTGATTGATGTTGATAGAGGAGAGTTGATCATTCAAGTGAATGAAGAATCCTTGGTGTTTAAGGCCAAGGATATCCCTCTGTCTTCATGGAGAGGAAGCATGAAGAGCTTCTCTCAAACAGAGCCAAACTGAGCCCCCACAGTCAAACTCTAAGTTTGGTGTTGGAGGCCACAACCAAACTCTAAGTTTGGTGTTGAACCCCCACATTCAAACTCTAAGTTTGTGTTGGGAGGCTCCAACACGGTTCTGAGCATTTCTGAGGCTCCATGAGAGTCCTCTGTCAAGCTAATGACATTAAAGAAGCGCTTGTTGGGAGGCAACCCAATGTTTTATAATTAATTATTTTCCTTTGTTATTTTATCTTTTTGTAGGTTGATGATCACAAGAAGTCACAAAAATAATGAAAAAAGCAAAAACAGAATGAAAACAGGAAGAAAAACAGCACACCCTGGAGGAAGATGCTGCTGGCGTTTAAACGCCAGTCAGCCTAGCAGTTGGCGTTTAACCCCAGTCTGGCACCCTTTGGCGTACGCCAGAAACACCAGCTCTTAACCCCAGTAAAGGCAAACCTGGCGTAACCCAGGAATGGCCACCCGGCGTTTAACCAAATTGCTCAAACATTTTGATCCATTGTGC
The DNA here is from genome assembly GCF_003086295.3 of Arachis hypogaea. Taxonomy (NCBI): domain Eukaryota; kingdom Viridiplantae; phylum Streptophyta; class Magnoliopsida; order Fabales; family Fabaceae; genus Arachis; species Arachis hypogaea. The sequence goes on from NC_092039.1 coordinate 92,797,698, forward strand.
AAGGATCCTTTCCTGACTACAGATCTTACCCACGGCCACCATCACCTCCTCTTCTTCCCACACAATCAAACACACCTCTTCCCCAAACCCCCCCATCAATCTACCTTCTCTTCACCACTCACATCCATCCTCATAAATACCCCTCACCTTCAAATTCACCATTTTCCCAACCCACCCAAATGGCCGAACATCACCCCTCTCTTATATACCCCTCTTCAACCCTCATTTCACAACTACCCACCTCTTTGGCCGAATTCACCACCATCTCCCTCTTCCTCATTTCTTCTTCTTCTACTCTCCTCTTTCTTCTTTTGCTCGGGGACGAGCAAACATTTTAAGTTTGGTGTGGTAAAAGCGTTGCTTTTTCGTTTTTCCATAACCATTATGGCATCCAAGGCCGGAGAAACCTCTAAAAAGAGGAAAGGGAAGGCAAGGCTTCCACCTCCGAGTCATGGGAGATGGATAGATTCCTCTCAAGGGTGCATCAAGACCATTTCTATGAAGTTGTGGCCTTGAAGAAGGTGATCCCCGAGGTACCCTTTTCACTCAAAAAGGGTGAATATCCGGAGATCCGCCATGAGATCCGAAGAAGAGGTTGGGAAGTTCTTACCAACCCCATTCAACAAGTCGGAATCTTGATGGTTCAAGAGTTCTATGCCAATGCATGGATCACCAAGAACCATGACCAAAGTGTGAACCCGAATCCAAAGAATTATCTTACTATGGTTCGGGGGAAATACTTGGATTTTAGTCCGGAGAGTGTGAGGGTGGCGTTCAACTTGCCTATGATGCAAGGAGATGAGCATCCTTACACTAGAAGGGTCAACTTTGATCAAAGGTTGGACCAAGTCCTCACAGTCATATGTGAAGAGGGCGCACAATGGAAGCAAGATTCAAGAGGAAAGCCGGTCCAATTGAGAAGGCATGACCTCAAGCCCGTGGCTAGAGGATGGTTAGAGTTCATACAACGCTCAATCATTCCCACTAGCAACCGGTCCGAAGTTACCCTAGACCGGGCCATCATGATCCATGGCATCATGATTGGAGAAGAAATAGAGGTTCATGAGGTTATAGCCCAAGAACTCTATAAAGTGGCGGACAAGACCTCCACCTTGGCAAGGTTAGCCTTCCCTCATCTCATTTGTCACCTCTGTTATTCAGTTGGAGTTGACATAGAGGGAGACATCCCCATTGATGAGGACAAACCCATCACCAAGAAAAGGATGGAGTACACAAGAGATCCCACTCATCATGAGATCCCTGAGATTCCTCAAGGGATGAACTTTCCTCCACAAAACTATTGGGAGCAACTAAACACCTCCCTAGGAGAGTTGAGTTCCAATATGGGACAATTAAGGGTGGAGCACCAAGAACACTCCATCATCCTTCATGAGATTAGAGAAGATCAAAGAATCATGAGGGAGGAGCAACAAAGACAAGGAAGAGACATTGAGGAGCTCAAGCACTCCATAGGATCTTCAAGAGCAAGAAAGAGCCGCCATCACTAAGGTGGACCCGTTCTTTGATTTCCTTGTTATTTGTTCTTCTGTTTTTCGAATTTTATGCTTATGTTTATCCATGTTTGTGTCTTATGATCATTAGTGTCTTAGTGTCTATGCCTTAAAGTTATGAATGTCCTATGAATCCATCACCTTTCTTAAATAAAAATGTGCTTAATTGAAAAAGGAAGAATTGCATGAATTTTGAATTTTATAACAGTTTAATTATTTTGCTGTGGTGGCAATATTTTTGTTCTCTGAATGTATGTGTAAACAGTGCATATATATCTTGAAGTTGTGGTTCATGAATGTTGGCTCTTGAAAGAATGATGAAAAAGGAGACATGTTACTGAGGATCTGAAAAATCAATAAAATGATTCTTGAAGCAAGAAAAAGCATTTTCAAAAAAAAAAAAAAAAACCGAAAAAAAAAGAGAAAAAAAGGAAACGAGAAAAAAAAATATATTAGAAATAAGAGTTGTGATCCAAGGCAAATAAGAGTGTGCTTAAGAACCCTGGACACCTCTAATTGGGGACTTTAGCAAAGCTGAGTCACAATCTGAAAAGGTTCACCCAATTATGTGTCTGTGGCATGTATGTATCCGGTGGTAATACTGGAAGACAGAGTGCTTTGGGCCACAGCCAAGACTCAATAAATAGCTATGTTCAAGAATCATCATATCTTACTAAGAGAATCATTAGCACTATCTGGACTCTGAGTTCCTAAAGAAGCCAATCATTCTGAATTTCAAGGGATAGATTGAGATGCCAAAACTGTTCAGAGGCAAAAAGTTAAAAACCCCGCTCATCTAATTAATACTGATCTTCACAGATGTTTTTGAATTCATTGCATATTCTCTTCTTTTTGTCTTATTTGATTTTCAGTTGCTTGGGACAAGCAACAATTTAAGTTTGGTGTTGTGATGAGCGGATAATTTGTATACTTTTTGGCATTGTTTTTAGTATGTTTTTGATATAATCTAGTTAGTTTTTAGTATATTTTTATTAGTTTTTAGTTAGAATTCACTTTTCTGGACTTTACTATGAGTTTGTGTGTTTTTCTGTGATTTCAGGTATTTTCTGGCTGAAATTGAGGGACCTGAGCAAAAATCTGATTCAGAGACCAAAAAGGACTGCAGATGCTGTTGGATTCTGACCTCCCTGCACTCGAAGCGGATTTTCTGGAGCTACAGAAGCCCAATTGGCGCGCTCTCAACGGCGTTGGAAAGTAGACATCCTGGGCTTTCCAGCAATATATGATAGTCCATACTTTGCCCAAGATTTGATGGCCCAAACCGGCGTTCAAAGTCACCTCAAGAAATCCCAGCGTTAAACGCTGGAACTGGCACCCAAATGGGAGTTAAACGCCCAAACTGGCACCAAAGCTGGCGTTTAACTCCAAAAAGAGTCTCTACACGAAATTTGCTTCATTGCTCAGCCCAAGCACACACCAAGTGGGCCCGGAAGAGGATTTTTATGTCATTTACTCATTTCTGTACACCTTAGGCTACTAGTTTCTTATAAGTAGAACCTTTTACTATTGTATTAGAGAGCTTTTGATCACTTTTAGATCTTAAGTAGACTTTGGTAGCTATCTTCATTGTATGCTATCTTAGTTCCTTGGGAGGCTGGCCATTCGGCCATGCCTAGACCTTATGCTTATGTATTTTCAACGGTGGAGTTTCTACACACCATAGATTAAGGTGTGGAGCTCTGCTGTACCTCGAGTATTAATGCAATTACTATTGTTCTTCCATTCAATTCCGCTTGTTCTTTATCCAAGATATCACTTGTTCTTCAACTTGATGAAGGTGATGATTGACGCCCATCACCATTCTCACTCATGAACAAAGTGACTGACAACCACTCTTGTTCTACTAGCATTCGAGGCTCTAGTGAATATCTCTTGGATTCCTGATTGCACGATGCATGGTTGATCGCCTGACAACCGAGTGCTCGCCTGACAAACGAGCCAACCATTCCGTGAGATCAGAGTCTTCGTGGTATAGGCAAGAACTGATGGCGGCATTCAAGAGAAACCGGAAGGTCTAACCTTGTCTGTGGTATTCTGAGTAGGATTCAATGACTGAATGACTGTGACGTGCTTCAAACCTGTAACTTACTGGGCGTTAGTGACAGACGCAAAAGAATCACTGGATTCTATTCCAGTAGGGGAGGGAACCACACCGGTGATTGGCAGCACTGTGACAGAGTGTGTGCATTAGCTTTCACTGCGAGGATGGGAGGTAGCTGCTGACAACAGTGAGACCCTACACGAGTTTGCCATGGAAAGGAGGAAGAAGGATTGGATGAAGGCAGTAGGAAAGCAGAGAGACGGAAGGGAAGGCATCTTCATACGCTTATCTGAAGTTCCTACCAATGAATTACATAAGTATCTCTATCTTTACCTTTATGTTATTTTCGTTTATCACCATCATTACCATTTGAGTTTGCCTGACTAAGATTTACAAGATGACCATAGCTTGCTTCAATACTAACAATCTCCGTGGGATCGACCCTTACTCATGTAAGGTTTATTACTTGGACGACCCAGTGCACTTGCTGGTTAGTTGTGCGAAGTTGTGTAATGCCATGGTATTGAGCCACCAAGTTCTTGGAGCCATTACCGGGGATTATGAGAGTTGTGAAAAAGTATAGTTCACAATTTCGCGCACCAAGTTTTTGGCGCCGTTGCCGGGGATTGTTCAAGTTTTGAGCAAGCTTTGGTAACATCAGTGCCAAGATCCGGCAACAACATCAAGTTTTGGTGTTATTGCCCGGGATTGTTTAGGCTGGACAACTGACGGTTCATCTTGTTGCTTAGATTAGGTATTTTTTTTTCGAAATTCTTGAAGATGAATTCTAGAGTTTCATGATGATTTGTTGAAATCTGGCTGGCTGAGAAGCCATGTCTAATCTGATTGGACCGAGGTTTCAACTTATCACCACAAGAGCTTATTGATTTCCATCAATCTTGCTTTTGGAGCAATGATTGCTAAGGCTTGGCTGGCTTCTGGCCATGTCTAGTGTTTTGGACCGAAGCTTTCTTTGAAAGCTTGGCTGGCTGTAAAGCCATGTCTAATTCCTGGACCGGAGTCTTAGACTAACATTGCACTGATTCCTGGAATTCTCATTAAGAATTTTGATACCTTTTTCCAATTGATTTTCGAAAAACACAAAAAAAGAAAAAAAAAGAAAAAAATCATAAAATCCAAAAATATTTCTTGTTTGAGTCTAGAGTCTCATCATAAGTTTGGTGTCAACTGCATGCATTCATGTATTTTGGTGATCTTCAAGATGTTCTTGATGATTTACTTGCTCTGGTCTTTGAATTCTATTGACTTGATTGTTTTGTGTGTCTCATATGCATTTTCATTTTGTTAGTGTCAATAGTATACAAACTGCTAAGTTTGGTGTCTTGCATGCATTGTTATTTGATTCTTGTTGCATTTTGGTTTGTCCTTATTATTAAAAATCCAAAAATATTTTTAATTTGTGTCTTTTCAAGTCAATTATACAAGGAATTGAAGATTCAGAACATACAGCAGAGGAATTGTACAGAAAAAGCTGGGCATTCAAAACGCCCAGTGAAGAAGGACAGACTGGCGTTTAAACGCCAGCCAGGGTACCTGGTTGGGCGTTTAACGCCCAAAAAGGTAGCATTTTGGGCGTTAAACGCCAGAATGTATACCATTCTGGGCGTTTAACGCCAGGATGGCTAAGGGAGGAAGATTTTGTTTTCAAATCAGATTTTTTCTAAGTTTTCAAAATCTTTTCAAAATCAAATCTTTTTCAAATCAAATTTTCAATCAAATCTTATTCAAAATCAATTTCATTCTATTTTTAAAGATACTTACTATCAATTAATGGTTTGATTCAACATTTCAAGTATGCTGCCTTTTCTGTTGAGAAAGGTTTAATGATTGAATCATATCTTTTCTTGTTAGTCAAGTTTTTAATTTTCAAATCAAATCTTTTTCAAATTGTTTTCAAAACATATCTTTTAAAAATGTTTTCAAATCATATCTTCTCAATCACATTTTTTTAATCAATCATATCTTTTTAATCACATCTTTTTCAAATTAAGCTTTCAATCAAACCTTTTTGATTTCCAATTTCAAAATCTTTTTCAAAAATCACTTTATTTCTTTTCCACTTTCATTTTCGAAAATTAAGTATTGTTTTTCAAAATTGTTTTCAAATTTTCTACTTAATTTTCGAAAATCACTTCCCTCCTTCTCATATCCTTCTATTTATGGACTAACACTATCCTTTAATGTAAAACTCGAACTCCATTATCATTGATAAGTTCGAATTTTACACTTCTGTCTTCTACTCTTCTTTTCCTCTGACACCTAAAGGAATCTCTATACTGTGACATAGAGGATTCCACATTTTCTTGTTCCCTTCTCTTTCTTATGAGCAGGAGCAAAGACAAAGGCATTCTTGTTGAGGCTGATCCTGAACCTGAAAGGACCTTGAAAAGAAAGCTAAGAGAAGCCAAGGCACAACTCTCTTTAGAGCACTTGGACGAATTCTTCAAGGAAGAAGAACAAATGGCAGCCGCAAACAACAACAATGCCAACAATGCAAGGAAGGTGCTTGGTGACTTTACTGCACCTACTCCCGACTTCTATGGGAGAAGCATCTCTATCCCTGCCATTGGAGCAAACAACTTTGAGCTTAAGCCTCAATTAGTTTCTCTAATGCAACAGAATTGCAAGTTCCATGGACTTCCAATGGAAGATCCTCATCAGTTTTTAGCTGAATTCTTGCAAATCTGTGACACAGTCAAGACTAATGGGGTAGACCCTGAGGTCTATAGACTGATGCTATTCCCTTTTGCTGTAAGAGACAGGGCTAGAACATGGTTGGACTCTCAACCTAAAGAAAGCCTGGACTCTTGGGAAAAGCTAGTCAATGCCTTCTTGGCAAAGTTCTTTCCACCTCAAAAATTGAGTAAGCTTAGAGTGGAAGTCCAAACCTTCAGACAGAAGGAAGGAGAATCCCTCTATGAAGCTTGGGAAAGATACAAACAATTGATCAGAAAGTGTCCCACTGATATGCTTTCTGAATGGAGCATCATAGGTATTTTCTATGATGGTCTCTCTGAACTGTCCAAGATGTCTTTGGATAGCTCTTCTGGAGGATCTCTTCATTTGAAGAAGACGCCTACTGAAGCTCAAGAACTGATTGAAATGGTTGCAAATAACCAATTCATGTACACTTCTGAAAGGAATCCTGTGAACAATGGGACTAGTCAGAAGAGAGGAGTTCTTGAGATTGACACTCTGAATGCCATATTAGCTCAGAACAAAATATTGACTCAACAAGTCAATATGATTTCTCAAAGTCTGTCTGGAATGCAAAATGCACCAAGCAGTACTAAAGAAGCTTCATCTGAGGAAGAAGCTTATGATCCTGAGAACCCTTCAATGGAAGAGGTGAATTACATGGGAGAACCCTATGGAAACACCTATAACCCTTCATGGAGGAATCATCCAAATCTTTCATGGAAGGATCAACAGAGACCTCAACAAGGTTTCAATAACAATAATGGTGGGAGGAACAGGTTTAGCAACAGCAAGCCTTTCCCATCATCTTCTCAGCAACAGACAGAGAGTTCTAAGCAGAGTACCTCTGACTTAGCAACCATGGTCTCTGATCTAATCAAAACCACTCAAAGTTTCATGACTGAAACTAGGTCCTCCATTAGGAATTTGGAAGGACAAGTGGGTCAGCTGAGCAAGAAAATTACTGAACTTCCTCCAAGCACTCTCCCAAGCAATACTGAAGAAAATCCAAAAGGAGAATGCAAGGCCCTCAATATGGCCGAATTCTGGGAGGAAGAAGAGGCAGTGAACACCACTGAGGAAGACCTCAATGGACGTCCACTGACCTCCACAGAGTTCCCCAATAAGGAACCTTGGGAATCTGAGGCTCAAGATGAGACCATAGAGATTCCATTGGACTTACTTCTGCCATTCATGAGCTCTGATGAGTATTCTTCTTCTGAAGAGGATGAATATGTCACTGAAGAGCAAGTTGCTAAATACCTTGGAGCAATCATGAAGCTAAATGACAAGTTATTTGGAAATGAGACTTGGGAGGATGAACCCCCTTTGCTCACCAAAGAACTGGATGACTTGTCTAAGCAGAAACTACCTCAAAAGAGGCAGGATCCTGGGAAGTTTTCCATACCTTGTACCATAGGCACCATGACCTTCAAGAAGGCCTTGTGTGACTTAGGGTCAAGTGTGAACCTCATGCCCCTCTCTGTAATGGAGAAATTAGGGATCTTTGAGGTACAAGCTGCAAAAATCTCACTAGAGATGGCAGACAACTCAAGAAAACAAGCTTATGGACTTGTAGAGGATGTTTTGGTGAAGATTGAAGACCATTACATCCCTGCTGATTTCATAGTCCTAGAGACTGGGAAGTGCATGGATGAATCCATCATCCTTGGCAGACCCTTCCTAGCCACAGCAAAGGCTGTGATTGATGTTGATAGAGGAGAGTTGATCATTCAAGTGAATGAAGAATCCTTGGTGTTTAAGGCCCAAGGATATCCCTCTGTCTTCATGGAGAGGAAGCATGAAGAGCTTCTCTCAAAACAGAGCCAAACTGAGCCCCCACAGTCAAACTCTAAGTTTGGTGTTGGGAGGCCACAACCAAACTCTAAGTTTGGTGTTGAACCCCCACATTCAAACTCTAAGTTTGGTGTTGGGAGGCTCCAACACGGTTCTGAGCATTTCTGAGGCTCCATGAGAGTCCTCTGTCAAGCTAATGACATTAAAGAAGCGCTTGTTGGGAGGCAACCCAATGTTTTATAATTAATTATTTTCCTTTGTTATTTTATCTTTTTTGTAGGTTGATGATCACAAGAAGTCACAAAAATAATGAAAAAAGCAAAAACAGAATGAAAAACAGGAAGAAAAACAGCACACCCTGGAGGAAGATGCTGCTGGCGTTTAAACGCCAGTCAGCCTAGCAGTTGGGCGTTTAACGCCCAGTCTGGCACCCTTCTGGGCGTTTAACGCCAGAAAGGGGCACCAGACTGGCGTTAAACCCCAGTAAAGGGCAAGAACCTGGCGTTAAACGCCAGGAATGGGCACCAGCCCGGCGTTTAACGCCAGAATTGGCTCAAAACGTGGATTTTGATGCCATTTGGTGCAAGGATGCCTTTTCCTTGACACTACAGGATCTGTGGACCCCACAGGACCCTACCATCACTCTCTCTCTTCTTCCCCCATTCACCAATCACAACAACACCTCTTCCCCAAAAACCCCTCACCTATCAAATCCTACCCTTCTCTTCACCACTCACATCCATCCTTCATAAATCCCCACCAACCTCACCCTTCAAATTCAAACCACTTTCCCTCCCAAACCCACCCATAATGGCCGAACCATTCACCCCCCTCTCTCCTATATATACCCCTCTTCAACCCTTCATTTTCACACAACCTAAACACCACTTCTCCCCCTCTTTGGCCGAATTCACCACCATCTCCCTCTTCCTCATTTCTTCTTCTTCTACTCTCCTCTTTCTTCTTTTGCTCGGGGACGAGCAAACATTTTAAGTTTGGTGTGGTAAAAGCGTTGCTTTTTCGTTTTTCCATAACCATTATGGCATCCAAGGCCGGAGAAACCTCTAAAAAGAGGAAAGGGAAGGCAAAGGCTTCCACCTCCGAGTCATGGGAGATGGATAGATTCCTCTCAAGGGTGCATCAAGACCATTTCTATGAAGTTGTGGCCTTGAAGAAGGTGATCCCCGAGGTACCCTTTTCACTCAAAAAGGGTGAATATCCGGAGATCCGCCATGAGATCCGAAGAAGAGGTTGGGAAGTTCTTACCAACCCCATTCAACAAGTCGGAATCTTGATGGTTCAAGAGTTCTATGCCAATGCATGGATCACCAAGAACCATGACCAAAGTGTGAACCCGAATCCAAAGAATTATCTTACTATGGTTCGGGGGAAATACTTGGATTTTAGTCCGGAGAGTGTGAGGGTGGCGTTCAACTTGCCTATGATGCAAGGAGATGAGCATCCTTACACTAGAAGGGTCAACTTTGATCAAAGGTTGGACCAAGTCCTCACAGTCATATGTGAAGAGGGCGCACAATGGAAGCAAGATTCAAGAGGAAAGCCGGTCCAATTGAGAAGGCATGACCTCAAGCCCGTGGCTAGAGGATGGTTAGAGTTCATACAACGCTCAATCATTCCCACTAGCAACCGGTCCGAAGTTACCCTAGACCGGGCCATCATGATCCATGGCATCATGATTGGAGAAGAAATAGAGGTTCATGAGGTTATAGCCCAAGAACTCTATAAAGTGGCGGACAAGACCTCCACCTTGGCAAGGTTAGCCTTCCCTCATCTCATTTGTCACCTCTGTTATTCAGTTGGAGTTGACATAGAGGGAGACATCCCCATTGATGAGGACAAACCCATCACCAAGAAAAGGATGGAGTACACAAGAGATCCCACTCATCATGAGATCCCTGAGATTCCTCAAGGGATGAACTTTCCTCCACAAAACTATTGGGAGCAACTAAACACCTCCCTAGGAGAGTTGAGTTCCAATATGGGACAATTAAGGGTGGAGCACCAAGAACACTCCATCATCCTTCATGAGATTAGAGAAGATCAAAGAATCATGAGGGAGGAGCAACAAAGACAAGGAAGAGACATTGAGGAGCTCAAGCACTCCATAGGATCTTCAAGAGCAAGAAAGAGCCGCCATCACTAAGGTGGACCCGTTCTTTGATTTCCTTGTTATTTGTTCTTCTGTTTTTCGAATTTTATGCTTATGTTTATCCATGTTTGTGTCTTATGATCATTAGTGTCTTAGTGTCTATGCCTTAAAGTTATGAATGTCCTATGAATCCATCACCTTTCTTAAATAAAAATGTGCTTAATTGAAAAAGGAAGAATTGCATGAATTTTGAATTTTATAACAGTTTAATTATTTTGATGTGGTGGCAATATTTTTGTTCTCTGAATGTATGTGTAAACAGTGCATATATATCTTGAAGTTGTGGTTCATGAATGTTGGCTCTTGAAAGAATGATGAAAAAGGAGACATGTTACTGAGGATCTGAAAAATCAATAAAATGATTCTTGAAGCAAGAAAAAGCATTTTCAAAAAAAAAAAAACCGAAAAAAAAAGAGAAAAAAAGGAAACGAGAAAAAAAAATATATTAGAAATAAGAGTTGTGATCCAAGGCAAATAAGAGTGTGCTTAAGAACCCTGGACACCTCTAATTGGGGACTTTAGCAAAGCTGAGTCACAATCTGAAAAGGTTCACCCAATTATGTGTCTGTGGCATGTATGTATCCGGTGGTAATACTGGAAGACAGAGTGCTTTGGGCCACAGCCAAGACTCAATAAATAGCTATGTTCAAGAATCATCATATCTTACTAAGAGAATCATTAGCACTATCTGGACTCTGAGTTCCTAAAGAAGCCAATCATTCTGAATTTCAAGGGATAGATTGAGATGCCAAAACTGTTCAGAGGCAAAAAGTTAAAAACCCCGCTCATCTAATTAATACTGATCTTCACAGATGTTTTTGGAATTCATTGCATATTCTCTTCTTTTTGTCTTATTTGATTTTCAGTTGCTTGGGGACAAGCAACAATTTAAGTTTGGTGTTGTGATGAGCGGATAATTTGTATACTTTTTGGCATTGTTTTTAGTATGTTTTTGATATAATCTAGTTAGTTTTTAGTATATTTTTATTAGTTTTTAGTTAGAATTCACTTTTCTAGACTTTACTATGAGTTTGTGTGTTTTTCTGTGATTTCAGGTATTTTCTGGCTGAAATTGAGGGACCTGAGCAAAAATCTGATTCAGAGACCAAAAAGGACTGCAGATGCTGTTGGATTCTGACCTCCCTGCACTCGAAGCGGATTTTCTGGAGCTACAGAAGCCCAATTGGCGCGCTCTCAACGGCGTTGGAAAGTAGACATCCTGGGCTTTCCAGCAATATATGATAGTCCATACTTTGCCCAAGATTTGATGGCCCAAACCGGCGTTCAAAGTCACCTCAAGAAATCCCAGCGTTAAACGCTGGAACTGGCACCCAAATGGGAGTTAAACGCCCAAACTGGCACCAAAGCTGGCGTTTAACTCTAAAAAGAGTCTCTACACGAAATTTGCTTCATTGCTCAGCCCAAGAACACACCAAGTGGGCCCGGAAGAGGATTTTTATGTCATTTACTCATTTCTGTACACCTTAGGCTACTAGTTTCTTATAAGTAGAACCTTTTACTATTGTATTAGAGAGCTTTTGATCACTTTTAGATCTTAAGTAGACTTTGGTAGCTATCTTCATTGTATGCTATCTTAGTTCCTTGGGAGGCTGGCCATTCGGCCATGCCTAGACCTTATGCTTATGTATTTTCAACGGTGGAGTTTCTACACACCATAGATTAAGGTGTGGAGCTCTGCTGTACCTCGAGTATTAATGCAATTACTATTGTTCTTCCATTCAATTCCGCTTGTTCTTTATCCAAGATATCACTTGTTCTTCAACTTGATGAAGGTGATGATTGACGCCCATCACCATTCTCACTCATGAACAAAGTGACTGACAACCACTCTTGTTCTACTAGCATTCGAGGCTCTAGTGAATATCTCTTGGATTCCTGATTGCACGATGCATGGTTGATCGCCTGACAACCGAGTGCTCGCCTGACAAACGAGCCAACCATTCCGTGAGATCAGAGTCTTCGTGGTATAGGCAAGAACTGATGGCGGCATTCAAGAGAAACCGGAAGGTCTAACCTTGTCTGTGGTATTCTGAGTAGGATTCAATGACTGAATGACTGTGACGTGCTTCAAACCTGTAACTTACTGGGCGTTAGTGACAGACGCAAAAGAATCACTGGATTCTATTCCAGTAGGGGAGGGAACCACACCGGTGATTGGCAGCACTGTGACAGAGTGTGTGCATTAGCTTTCACTGCGAGGATGGGAGATAGCTGCTGACAACAGTGAGACCCTACACGAGTTTGCCATGGAAAGGAGGAAGAAGGATTGGATGAAGGCAGTAGGAAAGCAGAGAGACGGAAGGGAAGGCATCTTCATACGCTTATCTGAAGTTCCTACCAATGAATTACATAAGTATCTCTATCTTTACCTTTATGTTATTTTCGTTTATCACCATCATTACCATTTGAGTTTGCCTGACTAAGATTTACAAGATGACCATAGCTTGCTTCAATACTAACAATCTCCGTGGGATCGACCCTTACTCACGTAAGGTTTATTACTTGGACGACCCAGTGCACTTGCTGGTTAGTTGTGCGAAGTTGTGTAATGCCATGGTATTGAGCCACCAAGTTCTTGGAGCCATTACCGGGGATTATGAGAGTTGTGAAAAAGTATAGTTCACAATTTCGCGCACCAAAGATGCAATCCTAGTGACTCTAAACTAAAAAGACAAATTTTTCCTAATCTAAGTAACAAGATTCACCGTCAGTTGTTGAAACTCAAACAATCACCGGTAACGGCGCCAAAAACTTGGTGCACAAAAATTACTTCACACTATGTAATTCCGCACAACTAACCAGCAAGTGCACTGGGTCGTCCAAGTAATACCTTACGTGAGTAAGGGTCGAATCCCACGGAGATTGTTAGCTTGAAGCAAGCTATGGTTATCTTGTAACTCTTAGTCAGGATATAATATCAATAATAATTTTTAGTTTTAATTGTAAAATGTCAAAGGGCATAAAATAAATAATTATTACTCAATAATGGAGAATATGTTGGAATTTTGGAGATGCTTTGTCTTCTAAATTCCTGTAACATAATACTTCCTCACTATCAAAAGTGCAAAGTTCCTTCCATGGCAAGCTGTATGTAGGGCATCACCATTGTCAATGGCTACTTCCCATCCTCTAAGTGAAAATGGTCCAAATGCTCTGTCACAGCACGGCTAATCATCTGTTGGTTCTCGATCATGTCGGAATAAGATCCATTGATCCTTTTGCGTCTATCACTACGCCCAACAATCGCGAGTTTGAAGCTCGTCACAGCCATTCAATCCTTGAATCCTACTCGAAATACCACAGACAAGGTTTAGACTTTCCGGATTCTCATGAATGCCGCCATCAATCCTAGCTTATACCACGAAGATTCTGATTAGGAAAATCTAAGAGATACTCATTCAATCTAATGTAGAACGGAGGTGGTTGTCAAGCACACGTTCATGAATTGAGGAAGGTGATGAGTGTCACGGATCATCACCTTCTTCATAGTGAAGCGCAAATGAACATCTTAGATAGGAACATGCATGTTTGAATGGAAAACAGAAATAATTGCATTAATTCATCGAGACGCTGCAGAGCTCCTCACCCCCAACAATGGAGTTTAGAGACTCATGCCATCAAAGAGTATAAAATTCAGATCTAAAAATGTCATGAGATACAAAATAAATCTCTAAAAGTTGTTTAAATACTAAACTAGTAACCTAGGTTTACAGAAAATGAGTAAACTAAGATGGATAGTGCAGAAATCCACTTATGGGGCCCACTTGGTGTGTGCTGAGGCTAAGACTTAAGTTTCTCACGTGCCTGGGCTGTTTCTGGAGTTGAACGTCAGGTTCTAACCTGTTTCTGGCGTTGAACTCTAACTTGCAACCTGTTTCTGGCGCTGAACGCCAGACTGCAACATGGAACTGCCGTTGAACGCCAGTTTATGTCGTCTATCTTCCCGCAAAGTATAAACTATTATATATTGCTGGAAAGCCTTGGATGTCTACTTTCCAACCCAATTGAGAGCGCGCCAATTGGACTCCTTTAGCTCCAAAAAATCCATTCCGAGTGCAGGGAGGTCAGAATCTAACAGCATCAGCAGTCCTTTTTCAGCCTAAATCAGATTTTTGCTCAGCTCCCTCAATTTCAGCCAAAAAATATCTGAAATTACAGAAAAACACACAAACTCATTGTAAAATCCAGAAATATAAATTTTGCCTAAAAACTAATAAAATTATACTAAAAACTAACTAAAACATACTAAAATCTACATGAAATTACCCCCAAAAAGTGTATAAAATATCCGCTCATCATCCCCACGCACAACGGATCATTTACCCTAGTTGTCGTAGACACCTTCAGACCCCTAGCGGCATCAACATCAACACATAGCCCATTCTTCACTTCCAAGATCATGGTATCCCTTACGACCTTTTGCAAGAATATATTGTAGTCTTCTTCCGTCAAGCATGCAACCTTTGCAAGGCACCCACAATGGTGGACAAAAGAACCGACTCTACTTCGATACATAGCTCCTGCATCCCCCTTTTTTGTGATGATTCTATCAGTAACAAACTCGCTTTCGGCAGTCTTCGACCACCTCTAGAGTTCAAGTGTTGATAGCAATGAACCAATATCGAGGCAGATAAGGATGACAATTATATGCACACAAGGTATGCCGAACAACTCTATCTGAAGACAATTGCAACTGAATAGGTTGTTGCTTTGGATATGCTCTACCTGCCATGTTTGGTCAGGCTGAGGATACTTCTGTACAATAAAACTACATCCATCCTCACTTTCGTGACGATCCACAATATAGTAACGCACAGATCTTGTAAGACACACTTGGAGTCTATAGAATATCTCTCGGGTGAAATGTATCGTACTCGACTTTTCTAGCTCAAGGAATTGGGTTTGTAGAACTGGCAATCTGTACCAAGATCAGAAGTCAAGCTCCTTGACGATCGGATTTCTATCGGTAAAGAAATTCACAAGAATATAATCACGTTGTAAGTATAGTTTCTAAACCAATATAGAATCTTTTCGTACAAAAGTTTGGTTTTCACAAGTAACAAAACCTAATAAAATTTATAACCAAAGTATTCAAACCTCGGGTTGTCTTCTCAAGGAATTGCAGGGAAGTATGATTTATTATTGGTTATGAAAAAAGGTATATTTTTGGGTTTTTGAAATAGGGAACAGGTAATTTAAATGACAAGGAAAATAAATTAATAATTAGAAAAGCTCTTGGCAAGGTATGAGAATTGGAAGTCCTATCCTAGTTATCCTTATCAGGTATGATGAGAATTGGATTTTGCTCCCACTTGGTCAACCTCTAACTATGAAGGTATGTTAAGTAGATAAATCAATTTGATTCCTCAAGTCCTAGTCAATTCCTAAGAAAAGACTAGAGTTAGGGGAATTCAAATCAATCAGCAAAGAATTCCAATTTTCAATCATCAGCTGAGTTTGATAACTCAAGAGTCTCTAATTACTTGACCAAAGCTAAGAGTGTAAAAAAAAAAAACTAAATTAAAATCATAAATATGAAATACCTCAAATTTATATTAAATAAGAAAATCAATTCTAACATGGAAAGTTCATAAGCCAATTTAGCAACATAAGTCATTAATAAATAAAAGTAAAAGAAAACATAAAGTAAAGTAAAGGAATATTAAACCTGGAATTAAAAAGACGAAGAAATCCTAATCCTAAATCCTAATCCTAAAACCTAAGAGAGAGGAGAGAGCCTCTCTCTCTAAAAACTACATCTAAACCTAAAATTATGTGTATGAGAAGTTGTATGAATTGTTGTTGAATGAATGGATGGATTCCCCCACTTTATAGCCTCTAATCTGTGTTTTCTGGGCCAAAAACTGGGTGAAAAATAGCACAGAAATTGCTGATTGCGAAATCTGGTTCGTACATGTCGCTGCAAAGTCACTGCGATGCGTCCGCATGGAGCACGCGTTTGCATCACTTAGCTGTATAGGCACTATAGCAAATTATATATAATTTCGAAGCCCCGGATGTTAGCTTTCCAACGCAACTAGAACCGCATCATTTGAACTTCTTTAGCTCAAGTTATGATCGTTTGAGTGCGAAGAGGTAAGGGCTAACAGCTTTGCAGTTCCTTCAATTTCTTTTATTCCTCCCACTTTTGCATGCTTCCTTTCCCTCTTCTAAGTCATTCCTGCCCTGTAATCTCTGAAATCACTTAACGCACATATCACGACATCTAATGGTAATAAGAGAGGATTAATATTGGCAAATATAAGGCCAAAGAAATATATTTTCAATTATAGCACAAAATCAGGAAGGAGAATGTAAAGCCAAGCATTTTGTATGAACAAGTGTATGAAAGATTGATAAAATCCACTCAATTGAGCACAAGATAAACCGTAAAATAGTGGTTTATCACTCCTCTTCTTTGTCTTGGACAAAATCGACGCATCTTTTAAAATTTGTGATAAAGTCTATTATCTCGTACCGGCTATCCACAAACCTCCCCATCTTCGTATGTAACGACTCACACCGAGAAGTTGTCCTAATCCCGACAAAAAATCTCCCTCTGAGGTAGGTAGTAGCCAAGCTATGCTTCTTCCTGTACAAGTCACTGGCCCACTCCACATCCTGTACCCCGTACTCCTCTATCATAGCCTCCCATTGCGATTTAAACTCATCCACTTCTAAACAATTGTGTTAACCGTGGCTGAGGAATATTAGATGTCACATTTCAAAGAAGATGCACGCACATAGCCTATGATGCGCTTTAAGAAACACGTGACTGATGGCCAACCGCATAGAAGGATCCCATCGGTGATAACCACTTTTGGGGCTTTGCCATTCATGCATTCCAGAAACTTATGCAGTACCACTTGTACGATTCCTGCGACTCATGAGAGACCATGGCAGTTGCAAAAACACATGTCTGGTTATAGTGAATAACCCCAGACAGCACAATCACCGGAAGGTTATACTTATTCCTGTCATAGGTCGCATCAATAGCAAGCATATCTCCAAAAACCTGGTAATCTTCTTGACTGCACCCATCACTCCATTTCATATCACACATCCGATCACCATCACCAACTTCATATCTCCAGAAGAGTCTTTCGTCATCCCTTGCAACACACTCGAAAAACTACAGCGCAGCATTAACATCCCCTTCCTGCAGTGCACGTTGCTTGCGAACCTCATTGTGCATGTCTTGATTTGTAAACCTGACTAAGTTGAACCCTCCAACCTGCATCGCAAATGACTGATATATCTTTGGAATGCTAATTCCTACCTCCCTTAAGCTATTCATGTGAGCTATATCAACATCCGACATATTCCTATGACACGAAAAATAACCAACAAATTATTTTGGGACAAGACTGTGGTTATGATCATCAACAAAACGTGAAACGTACCATTTCCCATTAGATGTCATTCTCTTTATCCTCATCTCTACCACACACCCCCACCGAGTTACTGGCTTGTGTTCCCTCTTCCGATCAATCTTCTGTAGCCATTTCCTATGTCTAAACCCCTCTCTATTGCATACAAATGTGTAACGCACGACTTAACCTTTGGCGTTTTTTACTCTCTTTCCCTTGCGGATGGCATGTACTCACTGTAGAATGCTCTTGCTTCCCCAAGGGTCATGAATTCTATATTTATTATCTAATCCACACGTATGTTGTCTGAACCACCAACTGCCTCGCTCACCCCGTGATTATCCTCGGCAGCTTCAACATCAACATCTTTCGCTTTAATACCTATCTCGAAGCCATTTTCCTACATAAAATAGGGTGAAATCACATCAGAAAACCTTATATAAACATCGTTAACATAACCATTAAAAACATCATGCATAAGGCATACCTTGTCAGCATCCCCATCCTCTACCTCCGAACGAAATGTTTCAACAACATTTATCACAATATCTACGTTAGGAATTGTATTGTTGTCCTCAGCCATGGAAACTAATGTCACCACTTAAGTAAAATGGGACGAGTTACGCAGCTTTCTTGTCCAACGTAAGCAACCCGATCAAGTCGTTTATTAATCTTCACCTACGACACCAACATCTCAGCATTAAAAGAACACACATAAAGCCTTAATCAGCTACAAAAAACACTCAACTACATTTTTCCTATCTCCTACCGATTAGAACTATGGCCCCAAATTTAATAATCTCACCGCAATACAGATCACTTACTCATAGTATGTGGGCCATTCTCATACAAAATAATAACACAATCTAAACTAACCTCATTGCACTAAATTTGTTGACTATGCGCTAATATATTATTCGTGCTATTCTATACACACAAAAATGGAAATCTTAACTTCATTTCAAAATATTATTTAAGTAATTTAAATTTTTAATTAAAATTATAAAATTAAAACAATTACAATTATTTGCTGAATAACTAAAATACTTCTACCATTGCTTCACTACAGAACATGTCTCTAACTAAATCCCAAGTCCATCCTCCACTGCACAACAGTATAATCCTTTAAGGTAAATCAATTAATGTATCGAAAAAGATCATATCCAATTTTTCCAGGGACACACCATGTCAATAATCCAACATAACACTGCCAACACATATAATCTACATGGGTCAGCTACAATACCTTAAACCTAGCCCAAAAAAATTCACATGCTAGAAAAATTAATGCCAAAAATAAGGAAGATACCTTTCTTAGTTCCCTTCAATAGCGCCAACTTATGACATCTGCACATTACCAGCTGACTAATCGTGCTGTCCACCTTCTTTGGCAACTGCAGAGACAAAACTCCAAGTGTTAAACAATGAACCAGACAGTAAGGAGAAGGTCGAGAAGGCCAAGAACCCCGAAGACACTGTACCAGTGGATCAGGACAACTCTCGTCGATTTCACTATATCAAGGATTGATAGTGTAAGAACCGTAATTAATTAACCCTTTAATTAAGATAATTTAATTGTCCAAAATAGGTTCCAAAAATTCACAATATTAATTAGAAAATTTAAAAGTGATTTTTGGACTGCGTAGATTTTTTTGAGTTGGAAAATGTAATTTTCTGCAAAAAATTGCGTAAAAACGTAAACTGATAAATTAACCAGCCGTACTGGCTTAAATCTATCTGGTACTGTGTAAGAGCAGTAAAAACTGTAGAAAAACTTAGAAAAATAATTAAAGTTGAAAACCGGGCACAAATTTAAAAAGTTTGGTCCAAAAGTGGGCCAAACGAGCCAAAAATGCTAACGGGTTGGACTGGGTCCAAGTTGGTCCCAAGCCCAACATATATATAACCACTTAATGAAGCCTTTCAGTCTCATAACACTCCACCAACACAAATTCACAGATGAGAATTGAGAGAAGAAGAAGGAAAGTGACACTATTCACATTCACATTCATTTGCTTGTATCTTGAACCTCTCGCCGAGCCCGTCATTTCTACCTAAGTATTACTGGTAAGAAATCTCGTTTCACACTCTCTTTCTCAGCCCTAACAGTTTTCACGTTTTTAAGTTTGGGTTTTAAAGGAGTTTTGTGATTTTGATTTTTAGGGGTGATCTAGCATTGGAGTATTATTGTGTTTCGTCCCTATTTCCTTTGGGTAAGGTGAGTTACTTCAAAACCCTTGTGGTTTGGTATTTTGTGGATCCTAGATATTCATTTTGGGTATATTGCTTGTGTATAGCTTGAAATTGTTATTATTGATGTTGATTTAGAGCCTTGGATTTGATTTGGTGAATTGTGGTGATTGGAGGCTTGCTTTGGACTCAATTTTGGTGTTGGGTGCATATTGGGAATCGGCCAAGGTATGGATTTGGTTTTCTCTATGTATTATATAATATTTCTGGACACTTAGGCTAGTTGACTTTAAGATAGGTTTGGATTGTTGATGAGTTATAATGATTTTTGGTGATTGTAATGAAAATGATGAATTATGATAATTGTGATGAAGTATGTTGTGGATGTTGATGTATGGTATTGAATCTTGAGTATTGAGGATGAATGATGCTAATTGTGATGGATGGTAGTGATAGGATGCTAATTGATGTGTGTATTAGTTGAGAAGTGTTTCTAGCATGATGGAGTTGGTAAATTGGGGTTAAGAATTATGAAGATAATGTAAGGTAAAAGAAAATTTGGTAATAGTGGTACTTTGACATAGATATGATAAGTTCTAATGAGAATCAGTATGTGCTGTGGTTTGGAATTAGTTTGGTCCAAAGTCATGAAATTTAAAGAGTCTTGTTGGATTTTGTGAAAACTTTTTGGGATTGTACACATGGGAGGAACCTGAATGCGGGTAGGAATCAACACTAAGGAAGAGTGTCTGCTGTGAACACCAGTAATGCTGCTAATGGCAGATCCTTTGATAAGAGGTGGGTGTATAATTGGTTATAAAGATTTAACTCCATTGTGTGATATTAGAACACCGTGTTACACCAAGCTTATGACGGAAAGAAAGGTTTGAGAATAGAGGTGTTATACTTAGTATTAAATTTTGGACCAAACTCACTTGTGTCGCGTAGAGTATTACTGCTAGAGCTGATAGAACTTAGGGACGTTTTTGATTGACCTGGGCAAATAACCCAATTCTCAAAACCAAAAAGTCAGAGTAACGCTGCGGAAGTACGGTGATCTTAATGATAGTGTAAGGTTTTGTACGAATGAGAGCACCAATACATCCTTGTGAACCGATCTATCTTTTTCCTTGTAAATTGCATTAGAGCTCTTTATTTCGGAATCCCTCTTGGTTAATAAATTGAACCTTGTCCAATTCTATTCCTGATTTGCACATATCCTTGCGCGAACCTTGTACTCCTTGATGTGAGCCTAGACGTGTACTGTTGGGTTGAACCGACTTTATTCGAGGGCTCGTGATCCTCTAAAAATAGGTAAAAACATATTTTGATTCAATCTGCTTTATTGATTCCTCCAAAGATCCTTACTTAGCAATTCCTTTTGAGGTGCACTCTAATTCTCTGTCTGGTACATTTTCTTATTTTCTCCAACCTTGTCTGATCCCAACACAATATGTCTTTTTGATTTCTTACGGATACCATTCAAAATTATTTACTCTCTTCTAAGCTTGGTATTCCTCCTAATAACCTAAGCTCATTTTGATATTGCATGCAATCCTTAGACGCAACCATCGATATGTGAGTTCTTTAGGACACGAATTATAAACCCGAAGGACGAAACTTACGAGCGTGCAACATCACGAGGATTTGTGAATCTTTACTTTTGCAAATGACGTTACCTATAATTGAATTGAAACATAAAGAGGCCCCGTTGGTACAAACGTCAAACTATGGAGAAACTTCTCAAAGACTTGAAAGAAAGATTGACTACAGAGCTAATGTTTGTGTTGCTGGAACCCCATGAACGAGTTGGGATCTATGATGACGCTCGTGGGAAATCTTGGAGTGCATTCTGATATACCATTTGGTACCTAGTAAATTATTTAAGTGTAGAGGTACGTAAAAAAGGAGAAAAATAAGTGGGTATGAATTTAGGCTTGAATTTTGATTGGGTTTGACATAGAGTGGCATTTGATTTCAATTATGATAAGTGGAAATTCATTAGTTGTTTAGTATGTCAAGTTGTAGTATCGCTCTTAAAGATGAATAACCTGACTAGGTACCCTGGTTATTGTTGAGGTCCTAGGTAATACGATTATTGAGATTGAGGATTGAATGAGATCTTGATTTAGGCCTAGAGATGCTATAAGGCCTTAAGTTATGACTTAATCTTAGGAAGAGTGTAAATCCTATTCGGGTCATGTTGAAGGAGTTCAGAAGTAAGCCTAAGTTTTGTAATCTGATAATGATGTATGACTTGACTGAATAGTTGGATTAGTTTGTTAATTAGTGGCCGAAAATCAGAATGGTGCAGCAGAAGCTGGAGGAATGCAATATGCACATGATAGTTATGAATAGAGATAGTAGAATGGTGACTAGACATATCTTAGGCTTGAATATTTGAAGAGTCTAGTGGGTTAATGTAAGTAAAGATTTCTATGGAATTAAGTTTAATGGTGGCTATAAGATTAGATTGATACGGGGTAGGTTTTGGAGATGATTACAAGTGTAATTGGATTTATGCGTAGATAGTAATAGATGAATTATTGGTTTTGTAAGATAGAATTGGAGAACATTGAATTGAGAAACTGATATTGTATTGAGGTTGACGAAAATGGAGCTAAGAGTGAGAAGGATGAATACAACATAGGCTTGAATTCGGTTAATATATGGAATAAAAAATAAGAATGAAGAATGTAAATAGGAATTGGAGCTGATGTGGAGGAACGAAAAGATGAATAATGAGAGGTAGATTTAAGTTGAAAGACAATTTAACGATGATGGTGAGTAAACTAAATTTTGGGGACAAAATTTCTTATTTGGTGGGGAGAATGTAAGAATCACAATTAATTAACCGTTTAATTAAGATAATTTAATTGCCCAAAACAGGTTCCAAAAATTCAAAATATTAATTAGAAAATTTAAATATGATTTTTAGACTCAGTAGATTTTTCTGAGTTGGAAAATGTAATTTTCTCTAGAAATTGCGTAAAAATGTGAACCAGTAAATTAATTAGCAGTATCGGCTTAAATCTGTCCGGTGCTGTGTAAAAGCAGTAAAAACTATAGAAAAACTTTGGAAAATAATAAAAGTTAAAAATTGGACACTAATTTAAAAGGTTTGGTCCAAAGTTGGGCCAAACGAGCCAAAAAGGCTAACGGGTTGGACCGGGACTAAGTTAGGCCAAAAGCTAACATATATATAACCACTTAATTAATGATGCCTTTCAGCCTCATAACACTCCACCAACACAAATTCACAGCTGAGAATTGAGAGGAGAAGAAGGAGAGTGGCACTATTTACATTCACATTCATTTGCTTGTATCTTGAGCTATGGTGCTTCGATTCACGTGCTGTTTGCGACCACGCGAAGCTCCTGTTGAGCCCTTCATTTCTACATAAGTATTGCAGGTAACAAATCGCATTTCATACTTTGTTTCTCAGCCCTAATAGTTTTCACATTTTTAGGTTTGGGTATTGAAGGAGTTTTGTGATTTGGATTGTTTAGGGGTGATCTAGCGTTGGAATATTAGTGTGTTTCGCCCTTATTTCCTTTGGGTAAGGTGAGTTACTTCGATACCCTTGTGGTTTGGTATCTTGTGGATCCTAGATATTCATTTTGGGTATATTGCTTGTGTTTGAAATTGTTATTGTTGGTGTTGATTCGGAGCCTTGGATTTGAGTTGGTTAATTATGGTGACTGGAGGCTTGCTTTAGGTTCAATTTTAGTGTTGGGTGTATATTAAGAATTAGCCAAGGTATGGTTCGGTTTTCTCTATGTAATATATAATATTTTTGGACACTTAGGCTAGTTTACCATAGGATATGTTTTGATTGTTGATGAGTTATAATAATTTTTGGTGATTGTAATAAAATTGATGAATTATGATAATTGTGATGAACTATGTTATGGATATAGATGAACAGTATTGAATCTTGAGGATTGAGGCTGAATGATGCTAATTGTGATGGAAGGTAGTGATAGGATGCTAATTGATGCGTGTATTGGTTGAGAAGTGTTTCTAGTATGATGGAGTTGGTAAATTAGGGTTAAGAATTATGAAGATAATATAAGGTAACAGAAAATTTGATAATAGTGGTAGTTTGACATGAAAATGATAAGTTCCAAAGAGAATTCGTATGTGTTGTGGTTTGGAATTGTTTTGGTCCAAAGTCATGAAATTTAGAGAATCTTGTTAGATTTTGTGAAAACTTGATTTTTGATGAACTTTGACGAATCATATCTTGAGTTACAGTTTTTGAAATTGAATGATTTTTAAAGATAATTCAAAGAGCTTTAAAACGGTATAGATTCCGTAGAAAGAAAACTTTTGTAGAAAAAGATATGCTCGTGGAAAGTTGGGGTCAAAAATCTGAATTTTGTGATATTGCAGAATTTGTGATTTTTGGTTTGTGTGCGCACACCCACTACTATGCGCATGCTCTGAACAGTGACTATATTTTGACTTGTGTGCACGCACACCCTGAAAGATTTTGAAAACGTACGTGCGCACATAGGGGTGCGCAGGCAGACTCAAGGAGATGCCTACTATTGAGAGCAAAACCATACTTTGGTGCGCACACAAACCCTGCAAAATTTGCAAGTTGTGCGTACACACAACATCCTGCGCATGCACACGCTGGGAAGTACATTCTGTTGAGGGCGTTCACACGTATCTGTGTGTGCGTTTAAAATGAAAACTTTTATCTTCTGTGTGTATGCACACCTCTATGTGTACGCACACTTTGCGAAAATTCTTTTGGGAGTGCGTACGCACAACCATATGCGTATGCACACTGGCCTATTTTTTAAGAAAACCTTGTTTTCAACTATTTTACCTTTTCGGCAAGCTTGTGAACTTCCATAAAGCTCTTCTAGGGTGTCTAACTTGTTTTTGGCTTTAAAACTTAGAGAATACCCTAAGTTAACTAGATAGTTTCAGGTAAAATGTTTAAAAGACGGAGTCTTAGGATTCTAGAGTACTGAGGGTGGATTAGTTGAGTGAAGTGGTAGAGTATTGTAAAGATGATTGATATGATGAAATTGTGGAGTTGTGGATTTGATGATGCTTGAGACGAGTCTAGGACTCGGAGTGGAGTGATGGCCTTACTGAATACTGCAAATCATTTCTGAAAAGCCATTGATATATTATATTATACTGAGATCATTGAAACGCTATGCGCCTAGCAAGGATGGTTTGGTTAATCCCGCTTGTCGAGGTCACAACGGCGGCGTAAGGGCGGTGGTTAGTCCTGCTTACGTTGAGATGTGAGGTTTGGCAGAGTATCCTGCTCGCATCCTTTCGGAATCACAAGTGTAAGACCCAAGACTTTTGAAATGTCTTATTATGAACTAATTTTAAATTAAATATTTATTTACAGTTTTAATTCTAGAAATTATTTTAGTGAAGATAATCAAAGGCAGCTTTGATTAATTGGATTTGAAATAAATTAAGGATTTTGATATAAACTCTATAATTATCGATTATTTTGCTATTTACAATTTAAAGTTTTAGAAATAAAAAAAAACAAGGTTTGGCTATTTAAATTAGAATTTTATATAATTTTGTAATTATTGAGTTATTCTCTATTTTTAAATTATAAAGTTAGTAGTTGTCAAATAATAAGAATTTTATATGACTTAATTTAAATACTTTATATTTTCATAATTCAATACTTTAAGTTTTAGGGATAAAAAAAATTAATTATATTACTATGTATTTTCAATTAGAGAAATTGATTGAGAATCAATTAGTATTCTTATACCACAAATAATATTTTAAAGTAATTTTAGAGATTAAATTAGTTTTTCAAATTTATACTCTAAGCTCTGATTTTATTAAAATTACTATATTCTAATTAAACCCAAAATTCCCAAATTAAAACCCTAACCCTACCACAACACAACACTCTTTCACACACTCCCCAATCCAAACCCTAGCCACCTTTACCCCCACCCAATGGCAGCAAGAAAGAAGGAAAGAAAGAAAGAAAGGGAAAGAAGAAAAGGGGGCCGCGCAAAATGGAGGAGAGGGGAGAAGAGGGAGGCGGCGCGGTGGGTGGTGTGCGAAATCGACTCCGTAAACTTTTGCACAGATGAACTGGCAAGTACACCGGGTCGTCCAAGTAATACCTCAGGTGAGTGAGGGTCAAATTCCACGGAGATTGTCAGATTGAGCAAGTAATGGCTATCTTGCAGATCTCATTCAGGCGATTAGAAAAGATCGTTGTTTGGTTGAAAAACGCATAAAACAGAATAAGAAAAGAGTTACCGTATTGGTGTTAAATCAATGATAAGAGAGCGGTTGAGGCTTCGAAGATGCTTTCTCTTTCTGCATCAACTTTTCTCACTGTCTACTTCAACAATGGATGATTCATTCCTTGGCAAGCTGTAAGTGATTAATGCCGAGGCTAGTGGTCATTAATCTCCAATGCTTCAGATCAAACCCCGGTGCTAATTGTCATCCAATCTGAATGAGGGTGAAGCTCTAGCAATTCAGTCCCTTGAAGATCCTACTTGAAACGCCACAGACAAAGTCGGATCTTTCAGATCAGAGAATGAAGCTTTATGATCCTAGCTTATACCAAAAAGGCCCTAATTACCCCATAACTCGGCTGAACAGATGTTTCCATGTACCCAACGAAGTTGTGGATTAGCTGTCTAAGAGATGTATAATCAAGCTTGTAGTTCAATACTATCCTGCTAAGGACTCGCAAGAACCCATGTAGAAAATGGGTCATACACTCGTTCCACCCGGTTTCATTAGATTGAAGAATGAAGATACATCTTAGAATAGAATCAAACACAGATTGAAATAAAAACAGTAATATTATTAATCCATGAGAATCAGCAGAGCTCCTAACCTTAACCTAGAAGGTTTAGTTGCTCATGATTTACAGATAAACAATGGTGAATTTGAAAATATGGCAAAAGTCCTAAACAAGGGTGATCCTTGTTCTATATATACTAATCTAGTAACTCGAGATTACAAAAATAAGACACACTAGACTCTTGGTGCAAAAATCTACTTTTTGGGCCCACGTGTTGAGTGTTTAGGCTGAGCTTTGAGTGAGTCCACGTGATGAGACTCCCTTTAGGGCGTTGGACGATAGCCTTGCTCCCTTTTGGGCATCAAACTCTAGCCTTGCTCCCTTTTGAGTGTTCAACTCCAGACAGGGGTGGTAAGATAGGCGTTCAACGCCATTTTGGACCATCATTTTTAGAGCAAAGTAAAACTCTTATATATTTCTAGAAAGCTCTAGAAGTTAGCTTTCCAACGCCGTTAAGAACGCTCTATTTGGACCTCTTTAGCTCCAAATATGCTCGTTTGAATGCACAGAGGTCAGAATCTGATAGCATCTGCAGTCCTTTCTCAGCCTCTGGATCAGACCTTTCCAGAAATTACCAGAATCACCTAAAAAATCACCTAAAATCATAGAAAAACCATAAAAATTTAAACTAGCATCCAAAGTGATTTTTGCACTAAAACCTACTAAAACTTAATAAAACTTAATTAAACATACTGAAAACAATGAGAAAATGGTACTAAAAAGTGTATAAAATATTTGCTCATCAGAACACTAAACTTAAACTGTTGCTTGTCCCCAACCAACCAAAAACAAAATAGGATAAAGAAGATTGGATTACAATGACTCTCAGAGCTCTCAATGAAGCTTAGCTCCATTTATCTGAATGGGGAAATTAGCTTCTCGGTTTCTGAATAGGTTTGGCATCTCACTTTCCTTTGAAGGTCAGAAATATTAGCAACTCTTGGAGTTGGAATTCGGATGATATTATTGATTCTCTGATGAGCGGATAATTTGTATACTTTTTGGCATTGTTTTTAGTATGTTTTTGTTATGATCTAGTTAGTTTTTAGTATATTTTTATTAGTTTTTAGTTAAAATTCACTTTTCTGGACTTTACTATGAGTTTGTGTGTTTTTCTGTGATTTCAGGTATTTTCTGGCTGAAATTGAGGGACCTGAGCAAAAATCTGATTCAGAGACCAAAAAGGACTGCAGATGCTGTTGGATTCTGACCTCCCTACACTCAAAGTGGATTTTCTGGAGCTACAGAAGCCCAATTGGCGCGCTCTCAACGGCGTTGGAAATTAGACATCCTGGGCTTTCCAGCAATATATGATAGTCCATACTTTGCCCAAGATTTGATGGCCCAAACCGGCGTTCAAAGTCACCTCAAGAAATCCCAGCGTTAAACGCTGGAACTGGCACCCAAATGGGAGTTAAACGCCCAAACTGGCACTAAAGCTGGCGTTTAACTCCAAGAGGAGTCTCTGCACGAAATTTGCTTCATTGCTCAGCCCAAGCACACACCAAGTGGGCCCGGAAGTGGATTTTTATGTCATTTACTCATTTCTGTACACCTTAGGCTACTAGTTCTTATAAGTAGGACCTTTTACTATTGTATTTTCATCTTTGGACATCTAGTTCTTAGATCATGATAGAGACTTTGGTAGCTATCTTCATTTTTATGCTATCTTAGATCATTGGGAGGCTGGCCATTCGGCCATGCCTAGACCTTATGCTTATGTATTTTCAACGGTGGAGCTTCTACACACCATAGATTAAGGTGTGGAGCTCTGCTGTACCTCGAGTATTAATGCAATTACTATTGTTCTTCCATTCAATTCCGCTTGTTCTTGTTCCAAGATATCACTTGTTCTTCAACTTGATGAAGGTGATGATTGACGCCCATCACCATTCTCACTCATGAACAAAGTGACTGACAACCACTCTTGTTCTACAAGCATTTGAGGCTTGGTGAATATCTCTTGGATTCCTGATTGCACGATGCATGGTTGATCGCCTGACAACCGAGTGCTCGCCTGACAAACGAGCCAACCATTCCGTGAGATCAGAGTCTTCGTGGTATAGGCAGGACCTGATGGCGGCATTCAAGAGAATCCGGAAGGTCTAAACCTTGTCTGTGGTATTCTGAGTAGGATTCAATGATTGAATGACTGTGACGTGCTTCAAACCTGTAACCTACTGGGCGTTAGTGACAGACGCAAAAGAGTGATTCTATTCCGGTAGGGGAGGGAACCAAACCGGTGATTAGCAGCACTGTGACAGAGTGCATGAGCATTAGTTTTCACTGCGAGGATGGGAGGTAGCTGCTGACAACAGTGAAACCCTACACGAGCTTGCCATGGAAAGGAGTAAGAAGAATTGGATGAAGGCAGTAGGAAAGCAGAGAGACGGAAGGGAAGGCGTCTTCACACGCTTATCTGAAGTTCCTACCAATGAATTACATAAGTATCTCTATCTTTACCTTTGTGTTATTTTCGTTCATCACTATATCCATTTGAGTTTTCCTGACTAAGATTTACAAGATGACCATAGCTTGCTTCAATACTAACAATCTCCGTGGGATCGACCCTTACTCGCGTAAGGTTTATTACTTGGACGACCCAGTGCACTTGCTGGTTAGTTGTGCGAAGTTGTGTAATGCCATGGTATTGAGCCACCACGTGTTTGGAGCCATTACCGGGGATTATGAGAGTTGTGAAAAAGTAATGTTCACAATTTCGCGCTACCATTCTCCTAGTTGAGTTTTTCTTGATTCTTAACCCACAGCTTCTTTTGGTGCTTTGCACCTTTGAGCCTAGCTGTGACCCTAACCGTTTTGTTTTTCAGTATTACCACCAGATATATAAATGCCACAGGCACTTAACTGGGTGAACCCAATTGGATTTTAATTCAGCTTTGCTAGAATTCCCAAACAGTGGTACCCAGTGTTCTTAGGCGTACTCTTTTCTTTCTTTTGCATTGAATCACGACTTTAACTGTTCAGTCTCAAGCTTTTCACTTGACACCTTCACGCCACAAGTATATAGTGAGGGAAAGAAATTCATTTGAACTTTTAGGCCTTTTTATTGTGAAGCCCTCCTAACCATTGATGCTCAAAGTCTTGGATCTAAGCTCTCCTTTTCCTTCATTTTGAGCTTTATTGGATTTTTCTCTTGCTTTTTCTTTTGGCTTTTTCTTTTGATTTTTCTTTTCTCATCTCTTTTTTTTCTTTTTTTTTTGCCTTTTTCTGCTGTTTCTTTTGCTCCAAGAATCAATTATTTTTTATTTTTCAAAGAATCAATAATACTTCTCTAAATTCACTGTTCTTCAAGAGCCAATACAGTTAACATCACTATCAAATATGCATAGTTAACTCATACATTCAGAAAATCAATGCAAAGCCACCACATCAAAATAATTAGAACATAGTCATGATGTACTCAAAAATCATGCATTCACCACTTCTAAAAAAAAATTCTTTTAAATTTGGTGAGGGATACATTGGATATCTTATAATCGTGAAGTACTTGAAAATAAACAACTAAAGCAGAATCCTAAGAGTGATCATGCAAAAGCTAGAATAGAAATAAAAAAAATGGAATGAAATACTGAAAAATAGAAAGAAAGGGGGAATGAAACTCAACTACCTTAGTACTGGTGGTTTCTCAAGTTGTGCTTTTGTGAAGATGATTCAGCTTCCTGATAAACCACTATTTTATGATTTATCTTATGCTCAATTGAGTGTTTTTATCAATTCTTCACCCACTTATTCATATGAATTGCATAATTTTACAATTCCTTCCTTATTTTATGATATATGGGAAAACATGTTTCCTATGCTTTAAAAATGTTAATTTTAATTATCCTTTATTACCATTCGATGCCATGATCCGTGTGTTGAGTATTTTCAGGCTTTATAGGATAGGAATGGCTTAGAGGACAGAAAGGAAACACGCAGGAAGGAACGCACAAAATGGAGTTTTTGAAGAAATGGCAGCGACGCGAATGCATGGACGACGCAGACGCGTGACTAGCGCAAAACACAACTGACGTGGACACGTGACTGACGCGGACGCATGGAAAGGAAAAATTCCAGATGACGTGCACGCGTGACCGACGCGCAAGCGTGACGTACGCCACGTGCAGAAAATTGCAGAAGTCGCCCCCTAGCATTTTCTGGACCCTTTTTCGGTCCAAATCCAAGCATAGAAACATAGAATAGGAGCCAGAGAATGAAGGAATCAACAAAGAGAATTCATACAACATTCATTATTGAATTTTTAGGTTTTTAGATGTAGTTTCTAGAGAGAGAGGCTCCCTCCTCTCTCTTAGGATTTAGGATTTAGGATTTCTATTAGTTTTAGGCTATTTCATCTTCACTCCAGGTTCAATGTTACTTTAATTTATGTTTCTCTTCTACTTTTAGATACTCTAATGCTTTTACTTGTATTTGACTCATGTCGCCAAATTGGCTTATGAACTCTTTCATGTTAGATTTGAATTTATGTTTAAATATAATTTGAGGTATTTTAGATTTATGATTTTTACTTAGCTTTTTATATTCTTGGCTTTAATTGATGAATTGATTAATTGGAGACACTTGAGTTATCAAACTCATTGTGATTGATAATTGTTATCTTTGCTAATTAATTTGAATTCCAATAACTCTAGTCTTTTCTTAGGAATTGACTAGGATCTGAGGAATCAAATTGATTCATCCACTTAACTTACCTTCATAGTTAGAGGTTAATAAGGTGGGAGCAAAAATCCAATTCTCATCATAATTGATAAGGATAACTAGGATAGGACGTCCAGTTTTCATATCTTGTCAAGAGTTTCTCTAGTTACTAATTTATTTTTCCTACAATTTATTTTCCCTGTTCAACCTTTCAAAACCCAAAAACATTATTTTCCATAACCAATAATAAATCATACTTCCCTGCAATTTCTTGAGAAGACGACTCGAGGTTTGAATACTTTAGTTATAAATTTTATTGGGTTTTATTGCTTGTGACAACCAAACTTTGTACGAAAGGATTCTCTGTTGGTTTAGAAACTATACTTACAACGCAATTATATTCTTATGAATTTCTTTACCGATAGAAATCCGCTCGTCACTTCCCTTGGTGCTATTGATGATAATAAAAACCTAGAGCTCGCTCTGCAACACCAAACCTAAAAAGTTTGCTTGTCCTCAAGCAAAGAAAACGGAAAACATAAGGTAAGAGTGTTAGAAAGGGATGAAGAATTCTGGCGTTCAACGCCAAGAATGGGCATTGAATGCCCAAAGGGGGACCAAAAATTGGTCCAGTGCTCCTCTTGAATGGGCGTTAGATGCCTTAGTTGCTCCTATTCTGGCGTTCAATTCCAGTAAGTACTTCTCAGTGGGCGTTGAATGCCCAACTTCCTCCTTGTTTGGCGTTCAACGCCAGCAAGGGGATCTCCCCAGCGTGTTTTGTTTTTCATCTCAAGTGTCTCTGTCTCTGTTCTAAGTGCTACACATGATCACAAACATTTAAAAAGCAAGGGAAAAACTATGAAAATAAACTAAAATGAACTCAATTGAAAAGAACGAAAGAAAGAGAAATAAAAGTACTTTACTTATGGTTGGGTTGCGTCCCAACAAGCGGTTCTTTAATGTCATTAGCTGGTCTTTACTGTACTCATGTCAGTAGTAGGGTAGATCTCTCTTGCTCAACCTCACCACCAAAGTAGTGTTTCACTCTCTGGCCATTAACTATGAATCTTTCATCGAAATGTCTTCTTTGAAGTTCTACATGACCATAAGGTGACATTGCAGTGACCACAAAAGGTCCTGTCCAACGTGACTTGAGCTTCCCAGGGAAGAGCTTGAGTCTAGAATTGAAGAGTAAAACTTTTTGGCCAGGTTCAAACACTCTAGAAGATATCTTCCTGTCATGCCACTTTTTGGCTTTTTCCTTATAGATTTTTGCATTCTCGAATGCAGCAAGTTGGAATTCATCCAACTCATTTAGTTGGAGCAACCTTTTTTCTCCTGCTGCTTTAGCATCAAAGTTAAGAAATCGGGTTGCCCAGTAGACCCTATGTTCCAGTTCCACTAGTAAATGACATGCTTTCACATAAACCAATTGGTATGGTGACATCCCTATAGGGGTCTTGAAAGCTGTCTTGTATGCCCATAGAGCATCATCGAGCTTCCTTGCCCAATATTTTCTAGAGGAGCTCACTGTTCTTTTTAGGATTTTTTTCAGTTCCCTGTTGGAGACCTCAACTTGCCCATTTGTCTATGGATGATATGGAGTTGCTACTCTATGGCAAACATCATAACGGTGTAGTAAGGAGTCAAGCTGTCTATTATAGAAATGACTTCCTCCATCACTAATCAGTGTCCTTGGGACACCAAACCTACTGAAGATATGTTTCTGAAGAAACTTTATCACTACTCAAGTATCATTAGTGGGTGATGCGACTGCCTCAACCCATTTAGACACGTAATCCACTACCATAAGGATATAAGCGTTTGAATATGAAGGTAGGAAAGGTCCCATGAAGTCTATACCCTATACATCAAATAGCTCAACCTCTAGGATCCCTTACTGAGGCATGTCATGACTCTGAGGGAGATTGCCAACCCTTTGGCAATTATCACAGTTACGTACAAACTCTCAGGCATCATTAAAGAGTGTTGGCCAGTAGAAGCCACTTTGAAGGACTTTGGTGGCTGTCCGCTCACCTCCAAAGTGTCCTCCATAATCTGAGCTATGGCAATGTCATAAGATCTTCTGTGCTTCTTCTTCAAATACACAACGGTGAATTATTCCGTCTGAGCATCTCTTGAAAAGATATGGTTCATCCCACAAGTAGTACTTTGCATCGTGCATGAGCTTCCGAGCTTGCTATCTACTGTATTCTTTGGGGATGAACCTTATGGCCTTGTAATTTTCAATGTCTGCAAACCAAGGTGTTGTTCAAATTGCAAAGAGTTACTCATCAAGAAAGGTTTCAGATACCTCAGTAGAGGGAGGTGATGTCCCTGCTACTGGTTTAATTCGAGACAAGTGGTTAGCCACTTGATTTTCTGATCCTTTTTTGTCTCTAATTTCTATATCAAACTCTTGCAAGAGTAGCACCCATCTTATCAGCCTTGGCTTAGAACCCTGCTTGGTGAGGAGATATTTGAGAGCAGAATGGTCATTGTAGATAATGACCTTAGATCCTATTAAATAAGATCTAAACATGTCCATAGCATAAACCACTGCAAGTAATTCCTTCTCTGTGGTAGTGCAATTCTACTATGCATCATTTAAAACACGAATGGCATAATAAATGACATACAGGAGCTTATCATGTCTCTGTCGCAGAACTACGCGAATGGCATGGTCACTGGCATCACACATCAGTTCGAATGGCAAGTCCCAATTGGGTACAGAAATGATGAGTGCAGTGATAAGCTTGGCTTTCAGAGTTTCAAAGGCATGCAGGCATTCTTTGTCAAAGAAAGGAGTGTTAGTTGCTAGGAGATTGCACAGGGGCTTTGCAATTTTAGAAAATTCTTTTATAAACCTCTTGTAAAATCCCACATATCCTAGGAAACTTCTGATTGACTTAACATTAGTTGGTGATGGTAATCTTTCAATTACATTCACCTTAACTTGATCCACCTCTATCCCTTTGTTTGAAATCCGATGTCTAAGAACAACTCCTTCAGTCACCATGAAGTGGCATTTTTCGCAGTTTAAAACCATATTTGTTTCTTGGCATCATTTCAGAACTAAGGCCAGATGGTCAAGGCAAGCATCAAAGGAATCACCAAAGAC
Organism: Arachis hypogaea; assembly: GCF_003086295.3. NCBI lineage: Eukaryota > Viridiplantae > Streptophyta > Magnoliopsida > Fabales > Fabaceae > Arachis > Arachis hypogaea. Next base: position 92,832,149 of record NC_092039.1, read on the forward strand.
AGAGAAGTCACCCACGAATACTTGAACGAGTTTCTCAACCAAATTGGAGAAAATTGAGAGCATACACCTTTGAAAGGTTGCAGGTGCATTGCACAGGCCAAATGGCATTCTTTTGTAAGAAAACACCCCATATGGGCATGTGAATGTTGTCTTTTTTGGTCCTAAGGGTCTACTGCAATTTGATTGTAGCCTAAATAGCCATCCAGGAAGCAGTAGAATGCTTGCCCTGCCATTCTCTCTAGCATCTAATCTATGAATGGTAAAGAAAAATGATCTTTTCTTGTGGCATTGTTAAGTCTCCTATAGTCAATGCACATACGCCACCCTGTAACTATTCTTGTGGATTCAATTCATTTTTTTTATTGTGACCCACTGTCATTCCTTCCTTCTTGGGTACAACTTGAACAGGGCTCACCCAGGGGCTGTCTGAAATAGGATAGAGAATCCCAACTTCCCAAAGTTTTGTGATTTCTTTTTGCACTACTTCCTTCAAGGCTGGGATTTAGTCGCCTTTGTGGTTGCACCACAGGTTTGGCATCATCCTCTAGCCTGATCTTATGCATGCATTGGGTTGGACTAATGCCCTAAAGGTCATTTATGGTCCACCTAAGAGCTATCTTGTGTGTCTTCAACACTTGGATTAGTGCTTCTTCTTTCTGTGGCTCTAGAGCAGAGCTTATAATCATAGGGTAAGTGTCCCCATCTCCTAGAAATACATATTTCAAGGATGGTGGTAACGGTTTGAGCTCAAGTTTAGGATGTCTATCCTCCCCTTTAGGAGCTTTTAAAGTCTCCTCCATTTCTTCTGGTTCCTCTAAATCAGGCTTGGCATCACAAAAGATGTCGTTCAGATCTTCTTCGAGTGTATCAATTATGTTCACTTCTTCCACTAGGGAATCGATGATATCAATGCTCATCCATTTCTCTAGGGTGTCTGGGTCCTTCATAGCTTTAATAGCATTCAGTAAGAATTCATCCTCATTGACTCTCAGGGTTACTTCCACTTTCTAAACGTCAATGAGGGTCCGACCTATAGCTAGGAAGAGGGATGCACTCTTGTGCTCATCCATTTTCAGCACCACAAAGTCTGTGGGAAAAACAAAGGGTCCAACCCTAACAATCATGTCTTCCACCACACCTAGTGGAAACTTGACAGAGCCATCAGCCAACTGAAGGCATATGCAGGTTGCCTTAACTTCTCGAGTCCAGCAGAGCTTCTTTATTAATAATGCAGGCATCAAGTTAATGCTTGCTTAGGAGAGTGTTATCAGCACTTGCACGTGTCTGATCACCCCTGCTTGGGTGTTCAACGCCCTTGATGCCCCCGTCCTAGCGTTCAACGCTAGAAGTATTGCCCCCTTCCAGGCGTTGGACATCAGTAGCATTCCTCTCTGGGCGTTCAACGCCCTTAGGGGTGCCTTGGACTGTAGTTTACTTACCTTCTGTCAGCTCCTCCTTTTCTTGCCTCTTATGGCTTTAGGGTTTGTTGTTCAGCATCCTTTCACACCTTAATTGGATAGCTTGGCACTCTTCTCTTATCTGTGCAGACAGGTGCTATTCTGCTTGGTCCAACCATGCTTCCGTGTTCCTTATGGAGGCTTTGGTCTCCTGCATAAACCATTCCTGGCTCTTTACAAGTTCTGCTAATGCAGGTGCCAGGTCAAGAGTGCTTTGAGGCTGTGGAGGCTGAGGAGGAGGGTTCTTAACTGAACTTTGCAGGCTCAACACTTGTTGTGTGAGAAAGTTCAGCTGCTGGACTAAAGATTCATTTTGTTCATGAATAGTGGATTTGGTTGTCACTCCGTTGTTTTCCCTTTTCATTGAGTTCTTCTCTGATGAGTATAGGTATTGGTTGTTAGTGATGAGCGGATATTTTATACGCTTTTTGGCATCATTTTCATATAGTTTTTACTATATTTTATTTAAGGTTTATTATATTTTCATAGGTTTTAGTGAAAAATTCACATTTTTTGATCTACTTTGCGTTTGTGTGTTTTATGGTGATTTCAGGTGTTTTGTGGCTGAAAGTGAGGAGCATGAGCAAAAGTCTAATTTAGAGATAGAGAAAGGACTGCAGATGTTGTTAGAATCTGACCTCTATACACTCGAAGAAGCTTTTCTGGAGCTATATAAGACCAAATGGTGCACTCTTAATGGATATGGAAAGATAACATCCAGGGCTTTCCAGAAATATATAATAGTCCATTCTTTGCTTTGGAAATGAAGGTCCAAAAGTGGCGTTCAACGCCAACCACCTACCCTATTCCTGGAGTTGGACGCCAAAAAGGGAGCAGCTGGCATCCAACGCCCAAAATGGAGTCCCAAGCCAGTGTTCAACGCCCCTAAGGAATCCTAGCACGTGGACACACCCTTGGCTTAGCCCAAACACTCACCAAGTGGGCCCGAAAAGTGGATTTTCACACTATAAAACTAGTTTATCTTATTTCTGTAATTCCTAGTTAGTAGATTAGTATATATAGGAGGAGATCACCTTTGTTTAAAAGAGTTTTAACTTTTGATCTTCTTCCCCCATTGTACTTTTCAAATAGTATGAGTCACCAACCTCCTAAGGTTAAGGTTAGGAGCTCTACTGAGTTTCATGGATTAATAATATTATTGTTTTAGTTCAATATGTCTGATTCTATTCTCTTATGCATTCTCGTTCTTCATCTTATGAATTGAGGGTGACCTGTGACAATCACCTTTCTTCTACAGGGGTTCCGTGTGAGTTCTGACCTGGATAGTGTTGAACCAAAGCTAGAGATTGCATTGCGAATTCCAATAGAGTACCTGGGCAACTATATTTTCTCGTGACAACTATATTTTCTATCCGCCTAACTAAGATCTGCAAGGTAACCATTTCTTGCTCAAACCAACAATCTCCATGGGATTGACCCTCAGTCACCTGAGATATTACTTGGACAACCTGGTATACTTGCCGGTCTATCTGTGCAAAACGTGCGGAGTCAGTTTTGTGCACCAAGTTTTTGACGCCGTTGTTAGGGATTGTTCGGATTTGACAAACTACCGAATTATCTTGTTGCTTAGATTAGGTACTTTTTACTATTTTGTTTGAGTCTTTTGTTTTCTTTTAAAAAAAATCAAATTTTTTTCGAAAAATCTTTGCTTTTCTTTATTAATTTTTATCTCTTGTTTGAGTCTTTTTGTTCTTATTCTTGTTAAAGTTTTGAACTTTCTTATTTTCTTTTCCAAAAATTTTCGAGAAGCGTGTCTTTTGTTTGAGTCTAGTGTCAGTTCTTATGTTTGGTGTCCTTTGTGTGTTCTTTATTTCTTTAAAATTTTCGAAAATTATTCTTAGTGTTCTTCTTGGTATTCAAGTTGTTTTTCTTTTTTTTTCTTGTTTTGATCTTAAAATTTTTAAGTTTGGTGTCTTTTGGTGTTTTTCTTTTTAAGTTTTCCAAAAATTAGAGTCTTAGATCTTAAAATTTAAAGTTAGGAGTCTTTTGGTGGTTTTCTCTTTCTTCGTTGATTCAAAAAATAATAATAATTATAATATCTTTTTATCTTTATTAAAAAAATTTTGAAAATTCCAAAAAAATTTTCAAATTTTAATTTCAATCACTATCTTATCTTATCTTTTTTAATCTTTTCAAATCTTTTGTTTTAAAATTTGATTCTTTCCTATCTTATCTTTCTTTTAAATTTTAAAATTCAAAACTTTTTCAAATCTTTATCTTATCTTTGGTTTATCTTTCTTTAAGTTTCAAATCATTATCTTATCTTGATTTTAAATTTCAAATTCAAACCTTTTTCAAATCTTCACCATATCTTATCTTTTCAAACTTATTTTCAATTCTCAATCTTATCTTATTTTGTTTCAAATTTAAACTTTAAAAACTCAATTTCAAAGTTTAAAATTTTAAATTCCAAATTTCAAATTTCAAATCAAATCTTTTTCAAAAACCAAATGTTTTTCAAAATTCAAAATCAAATCTTTTTCAAATCTTTTCAATTCTTATCTTATCTTGTTGACTTTTTCTTTTCAATTTTAAATTTCAAAATCTTTAAAATTAAATCTTTTTCAAATCTCTTATCTTATCTTATTTTCACATTTTCCTTAGTTAGTTACATGTTTTATCTTATTCTCTTTTTATTTTCCTTTATCTTTCTTCTTTTTCAAAATTTCTTAAGTACTTTCTCTCTTTTATTTTTCAAAAATTTCATCTCTTTCTTCCTCTCTTTTTTCGAAAATATCTCTCCTTCTCTCCCTATTAATTTTCGAGAACTATCCTTATTAAAGGAAATCTTGTTTTCTTTTCTTCTTGATCTATCTTTCTCTAACAAAGGACCTCTATACTCTGACATAGAGAATCCTTTTCTTTCTCTCTTCTTGTATTCTTTCTTCTTATTTATAAGCAGGAATAGTGATAAAGAACCTCTCTTTAATCTTGATCCTGAACTTGAGAGAGCAATTTGAACAACAAGCTAAAGCACAACACTTTGGAAGAAATCTCACAGAGGTATTCGAACAAGAAGCTGAAAACATAGATATGGCAGCCAAACAGAATAATAAAGGAGATGGAAGGAAGGTTCTAGGTGACTTTACTACATCCACTTTTGACTTCTATGGAAGAAGTATCTCCATACCTACCATTAGAGCAAACAACTTTGAGCTTAAGCCTCAATTAGTCTCTCTAATGTAACATAATTGCAAGTTCCATGGACTTCCACTGGAAGATCCACATCAATTCTTATCTAAATTCTTGCAAATCTGTGACACTGTTAAGACCAATGCTTTCTTGGCAAAATTCTTTCCACCTCAAAAGATGAGCAAGCTCAGGGTGAAAGTTCAAACCTTCAGACAAAAAAAGGGTAAATCCCTCTATGAAGCTTGGAAAAGGTACAAGCAACTGATCAGGAGATGTCCTCTTGACATGCTCTCAGAATGGACTATCCTAGGTATCTTCTATGATGGTCTATCTAAAATGTCCAAGATGTCATTAGATTATTCTGCTGCTGGATCACTCCACTTGAAGAAAACACCTGCAGAGGCGCAAGAACTCATTGAAATGATTGCAAATAACCAATTTATGTACACTTTTGAGAGAAACCCTGTGAACAATGGGGTAGCTCAGAAGAAAGAAGTTCTAAAGGTTGACACTCTGAATGCCATATTGGCTAAGAACAAGATCTTGACCTAACATGTCAATATGATCTCTCAGCATTTGACTGGAATGCAAGCTACAGCTGGCAGTAATCAAGACACCTCCTATGATGGAGATGCCTATGATCCAGATCAACCTTCAATGGAGAAGGTGAATTACATGGGAGAATCTTATGGAAACACCTACAATCCTTCATGGAGGAATCATCCTATCCTCTAATGGAAGGATTAACAGAAGCTTCAACAAGGCTTCAATAATACTCAAGGTGGAAGAACCCAAAATAAGTTCAACAACAGACCACCATTCCCATCTTTTCAACAGTAGATGGAGACTTCTAAGCAGAGTCTTTCTGACTTAGCAACCATAGTCTCTGAAATCTCTAAGACCACTCACAGTTTCATAACAGAAACGAGGTCCTCCATCAGAAATTTGGAGGTACAAGTTGGTTAGCTGAGCAAGAGAATTCCTGAGACTACTTCTAATACTCTTCCAAGTCAAACTGAGGTTAACCCAAGAGAAGAGTGCAAGGCCATCATTGTAGAAACTGAGACCAAATCTGAAGGGGATGCATTGGAGTTGAATGCCAGTAAGGAAGTCCTTACTGGGCATTCAACGCCCATAGAAGCACCATTCCTGGCGTTGAATGCCAATAAGGGAGTCCTTACAAGCATTATTCCTGGCATTGAACACCCATAAGGGAGTCCTTACTAAGCGCTCAACGCCCATAGGAGAGCCAACACTGGCATTGAACGCCAGTAAGAAAGTCCTTAATGGGCGTTCAACGCCCAAAAAGGCACAATGATGAGCGGATAATTTGTACGCTTTTTGGCATTGTTTTTAGTGTGTTTTTAGTATGATCTAGTTAGTTTTTAGTATATTTTTATTAGTTTTTAGTTAAAATTCACTTTTCTGGACTTTACTATGAGTTTGTGTGTTTTTCTGTGATTTCAGATATTTTCTGGCTGAAATTGAGGGACCTGAGCAAAAATCTGATTCAGAGACTAAAAAGGACTGCAGATGCTGTTGGATTCTGACCTCCCTGCACTCGAAGTGGATTTTCTAGAGCTACAGAAGCCCAATTCGCGTTCTCTTAACGGCATTGGAAAGTAGACATCCTGGGCTTTCCAGCAATATATAATAGTCCATACTTTGCCCAAGATTTGATGGCCCAAACCGGCGTTCAAAGTCACCCTCAGAAATCCCAGCGTTAAACGCTGGAACTGGCACCAAAATGGGAGTTAAACGCCCAAACTGGCATAAAAGCTGGCGTTTAACTCCAAGAGAGGTCTCTGCACGAAAATGCTTCATTGCTCAGCCCAAGCACACACCAAGTGGGCCCGGAAGTGGATTTTTATGTCATTTACTCATTTCTGTACACCTTAGGCTACTAGTTTTCTATAAGTAGGACCTTTTACTATTGTATTGAGACATCGAGGGGTAGCTATCTTCATTTTTATGCTATCTTAGATCATTGGGAGGCTGGCCATTCGGCCATGCCTGGACCCTGTTCTTATGTATTTTCAACGGTGGAGCTTCTACACACCATAGATTAAGGTGTGGAGCTCTGCTGTACCTCGAGTATTAATGCAATTACTATTGTTCTTCCATTCAATTCCGCTTGTTCTTGTTCTAAGATATCACTTGTTCTTCAACTTGATGAATGTGATGATCCGTGACACTCATCATGATTCTCACCTATGAACGTGTGACTGACAACCACCTCCGTTCTACCTTCGATTGGGTGAATATCTCTTGGATTCCTGATTGCACGATGCATGGTTGATCGCCTGACAACCGAGTGCTCGTCTGACAAACGAGCCAACCATTCCGTGAGATCAGAGTCTTCGTGGTATAGGCTAGAACTGATGGCGGCATTCAAGAGAATCCGGAAGGTCTAACCTTGTCTGTGGTATTCTGAGTAGGATTCAATGATTGAATGACTGTGACGTGCTTCAAACTCCTAGCAGGCGGGGCATTAGTGACAGACGCAAAAGAATCGATGGATTCTATTCCGGCCTGACCGAGAACCGACAGATGATTACCCATGCTGTGACAGAGCATAGGCAGCGTTTTCACTGAGAGGATGGGAGGTAGCCATTGACAACGGTGAAACCCTACATAAGCTTGCCATGGAAAGGAGTAAGAAGGATTGGATGAAGACAGTAGGAAAGCAGAGAGACGGAAGGGAAGGCATCTTCATGCGCTTATCTGAAGTTCCTACCAATGAATTGCATAAGCACCTCTATCTTTATCTTATTGTTTATTTTCGTTCATCATCATATACATTTGAGTTTGCCTGACTAAGATTTACAAGATGACCATAGCTTGCTTCATACTAAGAATCTCCGTGGGATCGACCCTTACTCGCGTAAGGTTTATTACTTGGACGACCCAGTGCACTTGCTGGTTAGTTGTGCGAAGTTGTGTAATGCCATGGTATTGAACACCAAGTTTTTGGGGTTCATGACCGGGGATTATGAGAGTGTGAAAAGTATTGTTCACAATTTCGCGCACCAAGTTTTTGGCGCCGTTGCCGGGGATTGTTCAGTTTGGACAACTGACGGTTCATCTTGTTGCTTAGATTAGGTATTTTTTCTTCAGAGTTCTTAGGAATGAATTCTAGTGTTTCAAGGTGATGTTCTTATCATCACCAAAGCTGATCGATCTTCATCAATTTAGCTCTTGAATGCAATGTTCTGCTGAAGCTTGGCTGACCATGTCTAATTCCTTTAGACTAAAGCTTTAGACTAACATTGCATGATTCCTGGAATTCTCGTTAAGAATTTTGATACCTTTATTTTCTTTTTCCACTTAATTTTCGAAAAACACAAAAAAAATCAAAAAAATCATAAAATCCAAAAATTTCTTGCTTGAGTCTAGTGTCTCATCTTAAGCTTGGTGTCAATTGCATGCATCCATTCATGTGTTCTTAGGGATCTTCAAATAATTCTTGATGATTTCTTACTCTAATCTTTGAATTCTCTTGACTTGAGTGTTTTGTGTGTCTCATATGCATTCTCATTAGTGTCAGTAGTGTACAAACTGCTAAGTTTGGTGTCTTGCATGCATTGTTATTTGATTCTTGTTGCATTTTGATTTTTCCTTATTATTAAAAATCCAAAAATATTTCTAATTTGCGTCTTCTCAAGTCAATGATACAGAGAATTGAAGATTCAGAACATACAGCAGAGGAATTACACAGAAAAAGCTGGGCGTTCAAAACGCCCAGTGAAGAAGGACAGACTGGCGTTTAAACGCCAACCAGGGTACCTGGTTGGGCGTTTAACGCCCAAAAAGGTATAGTTTTGGGCGTTAAACGCCAGAATGTGCACCATTCTGGGCGTTTAACGCCAGGATGGCACAAGGGGGAAGATTCTGTTTTTCAATGCAATATTTTTTCAGTTTTCAAAGTT